>NW_021849056.1:654866-671488 GCF_003651465.1 Formica exsecta | reverse complement strand
TTTTTTTTTTTTGAATAAATTAAAGTAGAAATCGATTTTTTTTTTTCTATTTCATATACAACTCGCTGCATTAATACGCTATTATCTATTAAAATGATCGCCGATGAAATGATCAATACGATAGTCAACATCGACCATTAAGCAATAACATATAAACATGTTTTCTATTGTACTGACTCATGTGCTTTCCATCCTGACATCATCGAATCGAGTTTCGAGTGTCCGCGTGCTTCGAGTGTCATCAAGACCAGAATGACGAGCTTCCACGAATCCAAAGCTCGCATAGTGATGCGATGAATTGCGTGTGGTGTCTGTGACAGGCCGCGATATTAGACCGGTTATTTGCATAACTTCCTCCGCGATGAATCTCTCTTTCGCATAACTTTGAATATTTTTGGTAATCGTACGAAAAAAATCGTAGTTTTTTTTTTCTTTAATCTAAACAATCTAAAGAAATTTTCTCACAGATTTAAATTTTTTGTATTGATTTACGAAATATTTGTTAAAGATTGAAATTTAAGATAAAAAAGCATAATATACACGATCTAGTATTTATAACGAATATATAATCTTTTTTATTAATGTTCATTCAAAAGTGCTATCGACACGATTCATGCATTTAACAAATAACGAGTTTTCCTTGTAATCAAATAAATTATTTCCGCTTTAATCCTTAACCTTTCATTATAAAGTTAGCTTGATATTCCAAGTATAACAATTAGTAATCTGTGCTTTCAAGTTTTAATCGACATCATATACTTAGATATATGCGAAGTTATTTAAATTGCATGATTATAAAGTAACTATAGTTATATCCTGGAATATAATAGCGGTGAATGAATAAATTTCTTTCCATCGGTATTTTTTTTCCAGTTTTAAATATGTAACTTATACGTATATTGTCATTAAAATGTTAATTAGCATGGCGATTATTGTAAAAAATCAATAATATAATCATAAATTTTTGTCTTAATAGTAAAAGTTTGGATAAAGTTCCGAATAGGAATCAGCGTTCAAAAATACAAAAAATAGTGTAGTTTCAAAAAAATCGGAGGGTTCACCTATTCGGAACTCCACCCAAAAGTTTTTTTATACAATGTAATAATATCATTTTTATGCGCGTAAGACTTAATTATCATTTGTAATTATAAAACTATTTATTGAAAGTCATGCTGTTTTTTCTCTTTATGCTTTCTGAATAAATAATTAAAAACATATAACAGACAATTGTGATATGAAACGATATATATATATATATATAAAAAGGAAGGATTTCAAAATTTATTAAAGTATTATATGCGAAATAAAAATCGTTTCGTAAACTGTTTATATTATATGGCAAAACATTTAACAACCTGATAAGATAGCAAACAGATTGTTTATCTATTCAAGATTACGTAGTTTACGTTATAGGTATAAACGGTACATAGTAAACAATACATATAAACATATAAATTGTGATCCTATAAATAATTTTAAACTATTGTGCCAAGAAAGAACTTATTGATATTTTGAAGGCAGTAAAAACAAATTACGAATGAATGCAGTAAAATAATAAAATTCATTATTCACACATGTAAAATCCGTTCACTTTGAAGTTAATTAAAGAATGATACATCTTTTCACAGAAACAAAATTAGGAAGAAGCAAGAAAAATTACTTTAATCGCAATAAATTTTTCTTGTGAAAACAATTGGAATTTTCTAGTTTCTGAAGGAATATCCATGGAATTACTATATCCATGTTGAATTGGGAAGACCGAAACTTTTTTTAAAAAATAACGAAACTATCATATTACTCACCTCGAGAAAAGCGTAACGAAGCGTCGAAACGTGAGACGTGGTGCGATAAGATTCAACGGGATCGATGACCACGCTTGCGTTTTTCGAGCTTTTTTAACACGCCGGATCTGTCGTGAAGACGCGAACGAATAAAAACACTCGTCGTGTTCGAGTAGCTATGCTTGACTGAAGAAACGGCTCCAAAGTCTGTCAACGTGAACTAATCGCGGAATTGATATACGTATGTGTACACGCAGACGTATATATACAACTGTATGGATAGTGTATTCATGTATGTATGACTGGCACGTGTGCGTAGGAACGTGTGCGGTGCGTGAATACGTCCAACGTGTACGAGCGATTGAATCAAACTGAAATCGTAGGCGAGCTCGGTCCGAAGTTTATCGTCGTGACGGAAACTGTCTGGGTATATATGCTTGTTATGCACAGGGTGTTCGGAAAGAACGCGTAATGACGTTTTAGATTTACGCAATTTTGATTAGATTGGAATTTCCGCGAATTTTGATTTAATTTGAAATGGATATATCTGATATATACGCGAACGATTATTCAGTTATTTTTCTCGAATATATCTTGTAAATAATTATTACATCAGAGAAACATTTATTTCTCAAGTTCTTCTCTATTTATCACATGATCTTTTGATAGAAGAGAGAGAGAAAAGAGAAGAATCGGAAATGTTTTTAAAAATTATTTTATGGCATAACGCTTGATTATATTTTTTACACGTTTTTGAAGATTGATTGATGAGACTTAAAGTCACGTATTTACAGACAACCGTGTTTATCTGTACGTGAATCACGCGCGTATACGCACTCGTTGACAGGTGTACGTGTAGGATAGAGAAACCACGCGACGTGTTTTCGCATGAAGAGAGCTCGGCGATTGGTTCTCTCGGATCGGACCAGCGGTCGAGCCTCTTTTGCCTTAATGTAGGAGAGCAAAATATACGTTAAAGACCATTGGCCTAGATCGACATTGAAGGCACCGTGTGCGTGTCACCGAAAAACACTTTCATGCTGCTCACGCCATCAACGATCGGCCAATCATTGTGTTTCAACAAACGAGTGTCCTCCAGATATTACGTCATTTTATTTTACCTAATAGATTAGCGCAGTTTCGTTAAATACTATATTCAACGTCTCGAAAAAAGCGTCTTGAATGAGTGCAAATCGATATAGATATGAGATAATGTATCTTTCTTCCGGATTAGAAAAGATAATAATAAGTATTCATTCCAAAAGAATTTTGAAAAAATATCTAGTTGTAATTACGTTGTTAAGATTACGTAGTTTACGTTATAGGTATAAACGGTACATAGTAAACAATACATATAAACATATAAATTGTGATCCTATAAATAATTTTAAACTATTGTGCCAAGAAAGAACTTATTGATATTTTGAAGGCAGTAAAAACAAATTACGAATGAATGCAGTAAAATAATAAAATTCATTATTCACACATGTAAAATCCGTTCACTTTGAAGTTAATTAAAGAATGATACATCTTTTCACAGAAACAAAATTAGGAAGAAGCAAGAAAAATTACTTTAATCGCAATAAATTTTTCTTGTGAAAACAATTGGAATTTTCTAGTTTCTGAAGGAATATCCATGGAATTACTATATCCATGTTGAATTGGGAAGACCGAAACTTTTTTTAAAAAATAACGAAACTATCATATTACTCACCTCGAGAAAAGCGTAACGAAGCGTCGAAACGTGAGACGTGGTGCGATAAGATTCAACGGGATCGATGACCACGCTTGCGTTTTTCGAGCTTTTTTAACACGCCGGATCTGTCGTGAAGACGCGAACGAATAAAAACACTCGTCGTGTTCGAGTAGCTATGCTTGACTGAAGAAACGGCTCCAAAGTCTGTCAACGTGAACTAATCGCGGAATTGATATACGTATGTGTACACGCAGACGTATATATACAACTGTATGGATAGTGTATTCATGTATGTATGACTGGCACGTGTGCGTAGGAACGTGTGCGGTGCGTGAATACGTCCAACGTGTACGAGCGATTGAATCAAACTGAAATCGTAGGCGAGCTCGGTCCGAAGTTTATCGTCGTGACGGAAACTGTCTGGGTATATATGCTTGTTATGCACAGGGTGTTCGGAAAGAACGCGTAATGACGTTTTAGATTTACGCAATTTTGATTAGATTGGAATTTCCGCGAATTTTGATTTAATTTGAAATGGATATATCTGATATATACGCGAACGATTATTCAGTTATTTTTCTCGAATATATCTTGTAAATAATTATTACATCAGAGAAACATTTATTTCTCAAGTTCTTCTCTATTTATCACATGATCTTTTGATAGAAGAGAGAGAGAAAAGAGAAGAATCGGAAATGTTTTTAAAAATTATTTTATGGCATAACGCTTGATTATATTTTTTACACGTTTTTGAAGATTGATTGATGAGACTTAAAGTCACGTATTTACAGACAACCGTGTTTATCTGTACGTGAATCACGCGCGTATACGCACTCGTTGACAGGTGTACGTGTAGGATAGAGAAACCACGCGACGTGTTTTCGCATGAAGAGAGCTCGGCGATTGGTTCTCTCGGATCGGACCAGCGGTCGAGCCTCTTTTGCCTTAATGTAGGAGAGCAAAATATACGTTAAAGACCATTGGCCTAGATCGACATTGAAGGCACCGTGTGCGTGTCACCGAAAAACACTTTCATGCTGCTCACGCCATCAACGATCGGCCAATCATTGTGTTTCAACAAACGAGTGTCCTCCAGATATTACGTCATTTTATTTTACCTAATAGATTAGCGCAGTTTCGTTAAATACTATATTCAACGTCTCGAAAAAAGCTTCTTGAATGGGTGCAAATCGATATAGATATGAGATAATGTATCTTTCTTCCGGATTAGAAAAGATAATAATAAGTATTCATTCCAAAAGAATTTTGAAAAAATATCTAGTTGTAATTACGTTGTTCCTCTTTAAGGTACTTAAATTTTATTTTTATTTATTTTTTCTTTAGCGATATTTGTTATGTATTATAATATCTTTTTAATATTATTATTTCTAGTTTTATTACATAATTAATTGAAATGAAAAATATTATGCGTCTCTTATTAATAATTTGATTAAGCTTCAAGAAAATAAAACTTATTGTTAGTAACGCGTCGTATCAGTGACCTAAATCAGCCTAAAATCGCATTTCGAGAGATAACTTTGTGTGACGTGCATAAAAAAATATCTTTGCGCATTTAAAATTTATCGTCTGATTTATCATAAACAACTCTATATTTTCAAAAAATAATCCTTAAAGTAACTAGTACATTTTCGAATCATAAATAGAATTATTTTATTGTCTCTTCATATTTTGTGTCATCAGTCATCACTTCAGTGTAGTAATATAAAAGAGGCAGGACAATTAATTCTTGTGAGAAATGATGTTCTCAACTCTTGAATTTCAAGAATGTGCACGGGGTATAATGTAAAAAAAAAGAAAGAAAATCTTGATTTTTACGAACATATTGCATAAGATGTCTTTTAATGAGATATTGTTGCATTGCAAGCCCGTTACATAACAGTAACATGAAAGTTTCATTTAGAATGATTGTTAAAGTTTGCATATATGATTGATCAGCGGTATTTCATACTGATGACTCGCACAATGTTATCATTCACTTGCAAAGTCATCAGTTAATTATGCTATTTATCGAAAAAAAATATTTGATTGAAAGAGAAAATGTTGAGATTCTATTTTATTAAAAAGCTAGTTTATTCAAATATTTTAATTATTTTTACTTCTTTTAAGATATACAGGGTGGCCCCGAACGTTCCAGCCAGACTTGGAGATCTTATAGGAAATTTAATTCTGAACAAAAGATTTCCTATAAACATGGGTCGAAAAATGCTTCCTTAAGAAGTTATCGCTCAAAAATTTCTGATTCCTCTCTTCAATGTTTATTATATTTTATCATTTCGCCATCACATATTTGCGTGTATACGTGTGTGTGAGATATCACCGTGAACATTTCTGGTATTCCTATTTCGAAATGTCAATTCTTTCTCTTCATTTAAAATTGTATAGTTTTCCGTCAAACACGAGTTTCTGCAGAGGCATCTTTTATGCGTCTATCGCGTTTTTCCATCTTTCAAGCTCTTTCACCCTGATTGTAAGTCCGTTTATACGTCCTCCGAGAATGCGTTGGCGGTGGCGCGGTATCAGGCTTTCTCGCGATATCCCTTTTCCGCGACGGCAGATGGTCTGTGTTACATCACACGTGGGAGCCGTTCGTGAGGTCACCGACCTAGAGCGTATCGTGATACTAGCCGGCATGCATCCGCGGCTTTTGTGCGCGAGACCGCGAGTGGACCGCAAGAAATATCCCGAAGGCGAAAATGGAGCAACAAAAGCGTGCCCGACCCGCGGTTTCTCTTCAACGACCGCGATCGTTCAACCGCAGAAGGAGAAAGCATTCAGCTTCTTGTGCACTTCTTCCTCTCCATGTAATAATGAAACCTTGATTACCCGAACAAATTCTTTTTCTCGCGTGTTGTTTGAACACCTGTTTTCTGGGAAGCATGTCATCGAGACAAACGCGTGGAAAATTTTCTTTCTTTGTTTGTATTTTTGTCCGAAGGAGTTTTAACGAGATCTGACACATCTTGGATACTTCTATTATAACGCAAAGTAATTTTTAATATAATAACATCTAGTAATTTAAGCAAAATTATTAATATTTGAAATTAAGAAGTGAAATGTGCTGCAGTGTTTGATATTGATAATGAAATTTTATCAGTATAATAAATATGACGTAAGGATTATGCATTGATTACATCGTAAAAAAAAAAACGCTATCCGTTATTGGAATTATAAAGTAAACCGTGAGACGCTGACATAATCAAATCGAGAAGTATTACGCTGTACTATTACAAGATACAAATTAGAATAAAATTACTTTATGTTTTACCTAATTGTATTATCTACAGTTATGCCGACGTCTGATCGTAGTTTGCGCACGTTCTTACGCATCAGATTTCTTAATTAAAGCGTAGTAAAGAGACGTCATAATACACACCCACTGTTTCTCAAACCGCGATTGGTCCATCGTAACTAGTTTCTCAAGGACAAATCTGCCAGGGGCGACAAACAAGATTGTTTTTCACACTCGTGATTGCTTCTTCAATGCGTCACGGCGCCCCAGGAATCTAAAAGATGATAAGAGTAACATGACAGGAATGTGATAAAAAATTGTTGTTAGTGGATTTTGAGTAGCAGCCAGACATGAATAATAATTGCGAAGTTATCATTTTAATTCGCAATACTAATAAACAAATAATTAAGGAGGAAACGAATTTTTACACTTTGTTCGCTTTAAGTAAAAATGTAAAGCGTACATACAAAGTTTTTGTTACAGAGATATATGTGAAAAGCGATTCGAAACAATAGGAGTTATCGTAACAATATTCGTCTACAATAATATAGAAAATAAAATGATAAAAGATATAGAAATATATTAAATAATATTATAAAGATTAGATCATTTCACAAGTTAGGAATTTTAAAAATTGCACAATTAAAATGTCTATCTTTTTACTAGAAATCTTTGAAATAGAAATGAAGTTTTCTTCTATTGAAATTTCTTTAAATAAGTATTACTAGAATCGCAATGTAAACTACATTTGCAAATGCTGATGTGTCGTTTAAATAGAATATTGGTTATTCGTGGAATACCATCCTATAAATTTTGCAATGCAAATAGATAATACGGTTTGCCTCCTTAATTTTATATTAAGATTAATATTACAGAGAGCGCCACAAAACGAGGTGGATTCTGCGTCGATAACGAACATCAAGAATCTTTTGGATGTAGAAATTGACTTTATCTCATTAAAAAAAGATAACGAACAAACAAATAAACAAATGACATTTTCATATATCAATGCGAGAATAATTAGACAATTCTAAATATTTTAACGGTTCAAATCTTTGACATGATATAATAAAAAATTCTTGAAATTAGGATAATTATTTAATACTAAATATTAATTATAAATAAAAAGAATGGATGTTATATTTTTATGTTCTAAATTTTACGTTCATAAATTTTATTTATTTTTATTCAAATATTTTATACCAAGTAATAAGATATAAAAATAGATGTTTATTCTTTTTGGTATTTTTTTTATATTTCAAATAATATATTGAAAATACGTACATATCTCTCTTTGTATTGATATGATTTATTTTTATCGCATATACATTATGCGTCTTAATATAATATTCTTTGTTTCTTTGTTAGTTCGTCATTGCGTATATCTATATGATAAAAATATGATTGAAAAAATGTGTTATTTTGATTGATAAATGTTCAGATAAATAATTGACAATGAGCTTGTATGATAATCTGGCTCTATCGGCTTTATGTGAGAAATTTATAAAAGCGCTGTGCCCATAAGAAATTGATATAGTCTTGTCACAATCGCCATGAAGTTTATTTACATTATCCTGATAGTTATCGCTCGGACTTCAGCCGAGTTAGAAACTTGGTGAGCACACAATAATATTTTATATATAATCGTTACATATTATTGTTGATATTATTGGCATTTTTTTCTATTACATGTTCAAAACCCCAAACGTTTTCTTCAAATCTTAAAAATTATTTTTTCTAAATATATGCAGTATCAGTTAGAATGATTATTGATTGTTTATACCTATTTGTTTGTCAATTTTTTATTTAGTTGTATGAGGTTTTAATTTAACTTTAATTCAGTATTATTCTAGTCGAAGTATAGATCATATAATCAAATATAAAATTTTAATAATTATAGGGATATTACCGAGATAAAAAATCGGATTGTTAATTTGAATAAGCTTGTGGATCGTTTTAATCCTTCTATTGCTCAATTTATCAGCAAATATGGCCTGGATCCGCTAAAACTTTCACAAACTGAGCAAAAATTATGGATGGTACGTAGTACTCCTAAAAAAATACAATATATTTCAAGAACAATTAAATTATAAAATCATGAATTTAATTTTTAATTAAATCACAAAATAATTTAATTAAATATTAATTACGTCAACTATTTGATTAAACAGAAAATATTTATTTATCGTAAAACGTTATAATAAATTCTTCTTCGCTGAATAAAAATTCAATGAATCGTGAACGTGCGAATCCATCAAACGATAGTGAGAAACCAATCAGTTACGTGAGAGAGTTATTATGGTAAATGTGTTCACGTTCGTTCACAAGGCGAGAGGTTGGCTCGAAAATCGGGAGAAAGCTGGGTTTCGGGGTCAAAACTGGGATTCGAGGTCAACGGGCCGCGATGCGAAAGTGCGCGTACGTTTAACCTCGGGAATATAGAAAGCGAAACCGAAAAGTTGGGCCTTGTACGAGAGCGAGAGTGAATCCCGGTATGACACTTTCCAGCGTTGACATTGGGCCGAGGTGTACCATGGTCAAACGCCGAGGTCATCCCTCGTCTCGTTTTCGCTGATTTCATTTTTGACGCTCCGAAGGCTGACGCGCGAACTTGGACGAGAGTGAAACCGAGATTTCACTCGGTTAGATCGCGGTAGAAGGCGAGCACCAGCTCAAGTTCAATGCCAATGTTGTACGGCAAGCGCAGATGCTTAACTCTTCCCGGATTGTGTCGGCCGCGAATCCAATCATTTATCTCTAGATAGTACCGTAAACTTGAAAATTCTATCAACACTTTTGACGTTTACAAAGCGTTGTCATTTATGTATATGTATATATTAGAAGTAAATTAATTAATCAATTTATATTATTGGATGATCACATTTGTGGGATATTTCTGCAAAAATGTTATATTTAAAATTAGATTGATTCTTCATTTTAAGCGTGCGTGAGACAATTTTGAATCGTGTCATTGCGTGAAGATTCAAGAGAGCTGTATTTGTAAAACACGGCCGATAAAATATACATTCTTTTCGGTTTTACATTACAAAGATCTTATTCATGTTTTTACGTAGCGAACGTTCGCATAGATAATGCAGTCGCGGCGATAATAATCAAACACTACAATATATCTTACTCAACTACACGTGCTTTATTTGATTAGAGATCGATAAAAAGTGCTTGGTCTTTGAATTGCCCACGATAACAAATAATCACGATTTTATGAAGCTAGAAATATTAAAGCCATGATTAATTTTTTCGCCAGGAAAATCCGAACTTCTCCGAACCGATGATATACAAAGCCGATCTCGTTTTGCATTCGGGAACATTGAAGGGTTTGTCCAATTTGAAGCGTCATAATAACGCTACTTTAATGTACGCGGACAAGTTATTAAAGATGGACATTGGCTTTGAATTTAAACTTTTAAAGGTAGTCTAATAATCTTTCTGTTCTTGATTTTTAGCTGCTCAAAAGCAATGCAAGACAAGTTTCTAACTGTCAAACTATTTTTCTAAGTGTTGTATTTATTTGCAAATGTTACTACATGTAATTATAATATCTTATCGCGCAAGTAACTTTTTTTTATATTCAAGGGAACGTATGATTACATCTTAAAACTGGTCATCCGAAATATTAGGGGCCGCATTATAGCTTTGGCGGAAACTGTACGCGCTGTAATTAATATCACATTCAACACAACAAATTACACCTTGGCCCTGAATAAATTCGACCTACAAGTTCCTGGGTAATTAATTAATTGCAAAATTAATATTGAGTATAGATTATATATCTTTCTTATAATACATATATGTTATTATCCACGTAATGAAATTTTCCATATATATAGTTACTCTTTTATTATTGTAGTCGCATTAAAGTAACGGTCGAAAATAAGGACGGATCGATGGATTGGATAAACACGATTATCGTCAATATCGTAGCTCCGTTCTTTAAGGATACGATTACGAACGCCGTTCGAGAGGAAGCGTCGAATGCAATTCAAACATACTTCAATGAGATAAATCATAAAATAGCTCCGCGCGAAACGTTGGCTCAAATCTTAAATGTTGAATTGTTGAATCAGAATTTATAACGAATGGACATGTATACGATAAAAATATATATTTATCCCTACAATCTTATGAATCTATTTCCAATCTATATCTATCTATATGGCAATACTTATTATAAACAAATTGATAATTTATAGATTACGAAAATTCTTAGTCTCGTGATATCTAATTAGATATACCCGTAGTTCCTATCGCTACCGGTTGAAATCAATCGATTAAATTATCAAATCGATAAGACGTAGTCAGATGGCAGGGATTGACAATAAAAATAGAGGAGTTTGTCAAGTCATCCAGTAGTTGAATTGTCAGTGTAATCATGGCCGGTCAAATGCAATTGGTTTTTCTTCTCGCAATCATAGGGCTGGTGCACGGCAAGCTTACAGCCGAGCAGAGCTCGTGAGTTTGTATGCTAATAAATCGCGATTGCGTGATTTTAGTTTACTATTTAATTAGATCTTCTAAATTCTAAAGTCATGTCTAATAAAGGACGAGAATTAATTTTCCCATATTTTTAACATCCTTGAATTTTTGCAATTAATTATACAATAAATTCACCCCTTAAATTTCTTAAAACAAATTTTGAAATTTTTATATTGCGATCATAAATTCATCTTAATTAACTATGGCTTTTAATTCGATTTGAACGAATTATGAATGAAGCGTTCAACAAGTACATATTTCTATATACAGTCTCATTTTTGCAAATGATGAAGAAATAAAAGTGATTCTTGATGATAAAATCGATGCTCTGTTACCCTCGATACGTGAGTTTATTTTGGAAAATGGGTTAGATCCTACGCAAGTAGCAGATTTTTCCGAAAATATTTTCCCACATTTGGTGAGTAACTATTCAACTGATAATAAATTCTGTTTTCTCTTGATTATGATATTTTCTAATCTTGATAGAAACTAAACATTTATAAATCAAAATATGAAAGAGATACATCAACAATATATATATATATATATATTAAAATCATATTTTAGCCTGGATCGTTCAAGGGAAAGATCGATCTCAAGAGAGGATGGCTACAAAATATATCAACACTAAAACGCACCGAACATATAATTGGAATTTACAAGAACAAACGTTTAATCTTGGATATGAATTTAGGGTTTGACGTTTTAGACGTAAGGAAATGAGACAGATACAATAATGCTAATCAATATTAAAACATTGCGATAATTTGTAAGAGAAAGAAGTGTATCTTGACTTTTATTTGTATATAATTTTCAGTGTAGTTACGAATATTATCTAAAATATCTTTTTTATACGAGACATGGTGACGTATACGCTCGTTTCTACAATCTGGACGTTAATACCAAATTGACGATCGATATGGCTAATTATTATATACATCTCGATTCCATTAAGTTCTCGGAAGTCAGGTAAATATTGCTTTTTACATTTTCTCTATATCTTCCAAGCATAGACATATGGAAAACGACACGTAGAATCGGGAAAGTTGAGACAATCACGTAAATATCGAGCGCGATGAAATGTTTATCAATTCTCGATGTCATAAATCACATTGTATCGATTCACGGTGATAGCGTATAGTGAGTTGTTTTCGAGCGATATATCTACAATATTGAGCAGGTGCGCAGGGTCGAAAGGGCAAGCAGATAATAATCACAATGCGGTATCTGAAATTACAGATTGATAATCGTCGGTTAATCGAAAAACAATAATTACTCTGTAAAAATTGTTGTCGGATTTATTTATTTTAGCTCTTACAGATCGCATCTTATTGATTTTCGTATCTAATTATTGATGTTCATATATATATTCGTAAATGAAGTATCTTATTTTTATTCGTCGCGTTCAACGATAAAATATTGATGTAAAATTTTAATGTAAATCACAAGTTAATTTTACTTTTTTATTTATGTATTTAATTTATGATTAAGTACAAATTACTATAATCTATATAAGCACGAATTTTGAACTTATCATGCATAGTTTTTTCGATAAAACACCTTTCTTTTTTTTCGCAGAAAATACGATATCAAATTTGAGGGTCATCTTTTGGATCCTGTTTTAAACGTTCTGACTAAAGCAGTTACAATAATTTTCCGACACCGCGTATTGTCAGGCATTGAGGATCGTTCCATGAAGATTTTCGGTGCGAAAATCGATGAGTGGAATGAAAAGATTCCGCGACCAAATTTCGTATCGCCCATAAAAAAATTGATTGATGACTTGAATCTGCAGCTTTATTAATCTTTGTTATTTTATCGAATATACATTATTTTGTGTTCCAAAAATAAAACATGTATTTTTGACATCTGAATTATTGAGTGTCTTTTTAACATAATATTTTTAATATAATATTTTAATATAGAATTTTTAATACAAAGTCCTTTTTAATACTAGTATTTAGTTTGCCATTAATTACATTATGATAACCGATTTATAAGTATTGCATTATTTCAAGTAATCGCAAGTAATCGCAAGTAATTAGCAAATAATTCGCAAAAAGATGTATAATTTGCTTCTAATTATTAATTGATTTGTCAATACGAAATATTCTTGAAAATGTATAAATTATTCACCTGATATAATACATAACATTATTTCTTTTTATCATTTGACAATACTACAACAACTGGACGATAAGCGCCGTTTAATATTTCACAAGATAATGTAATCTTTGATAAACGTCATTTTGATTGTAATCTCGATAATCTAATCTGTCCAAGAAATGTCTTCACGAATAATATAATTATCACAATAATAAAAAAATAAAATTCACAAATACATAAAAATGAGGAGAGAGAGAGACTGCTAATGTCTTCACGAATAATATAATTATCACAATAATAAAAAAATAAAATTCACAAATACATAAAATTGAGGAGAGAGAGAGAGACTGCTAAGAAATATTTCATGACGTATTTCGTATTTACTGGCGAACTAGGGCAGTTTCGACGGGCGAGTGATGAGTAGCGTCGAGCCTATCCAAAGTGTCGATCAATATGCATTACTTACGACATTGTTAAGCCGCAACTTGGCGCGCACAAGTCGTACCGCTTAATCTTATTAAACTTAGCCAAGTTTCCCGGGCACGTTGCATCTTGGCGCCATTGTATCAGTCTCGCGAACAGCGATAGCGTAATCTGCATAGAAATGGCTCCATGAAAATCTACGGAGTCGTCTCCGGGGATATCGCGAGGAGTGTACGCGGAACTCTTGTTTATACATACAATATTGCGGATATCGCGAGCACGGATCGATAACGCCAGGTGCTAATACTAATACACCGATACCTCGTTTTGTTCATCCCGCTGTATCTAATTACTCTTGTTGATTACTGATACCTTTTGATCTCTGAATCACTGAATTGGAAATTTCTAATGGAAGTCAATATATTAATAATACAGAGAGAGAAGAGAAAGAAAGAGAGAGAAGCGCCCGAATAATTTCGATTAAAATATTTAAAAAGAAAATGTATATATATAATTAATATTAATTTTTTTACATAACGCGCGTTATTTATTTATTGTTGCATTTTATTAATGAAGAGAAATTGATTTAATACTAATTGTTTGCGAAGCTAATAGCACACACATATTTCTTTACTCACCCTAGTGAGTATTATACGTTAATACGCTTATGCAACGATGGTTGCCTGTTACCAGGTGTATCTGGATATATACACATACAGGAGTCTCTATTTATTCATTTAAATTTAACTGATATTCATAGAGTATACAGTCGGTGTATTATATATCTGTGTTGCTGAAACAACATTGAAAATGTAAATTTGTATAACATTACATGAAATAAAAAACATTTTTGTATGAAATCATCTTCTTATTCAAATTACTAATTTTTATATACAATATATGTGTGATATTATATATTCTTATATAAAAACAATTATGTCTCTAATTCTTATTATAAAAATTTCTGTATGTTATGTGTGCGTATCGCGCGAACTTGTCTTTTATAAAACTTGAATGAATGCGACATATATATGAATTAAGATTTATCGTTCTTGCGGATGCATTGCTTCTAGCTTGCAAAATCGAGGCCGCAATATCTCAGTTGTCGAGAGGACGTATCGCACGGTACGTGACAGACGCATGCTTGCATTATCCGCGATGATGCCGAGGCATACCTATCTGGCTTATATATGCTTCACATACTGGATCAGATACTCTATATAGAGCGCACCGAGAGCAAACCGCCGCTATTGTCCATCTTCGCGTATCAGTTATCCAACATCGCCGTCTACTATTGATCGTGATACCTGCATGCCGAAGGATTATGAACTGCATTGTCGCTTGCTACCGCGTCGCAGATATCGCTGATGCTGACTCGCCGTATTTGAACGACGAATTTACTGAAAGTTGTCAGAAATCTGACATTTCGTACACTGAGAAAAAAAAGTTGTTAACTTGACTAAATGCGTTCAACTAATTATCATTTTCTTAATTGAAATATTTAAGTACTTAAGTCAAATACGTCATGTTAGATTTAATATGTCGTATTTAATTTAAATACTTAAATATTTCAATTAAAGAAATAATAATTAGTTGAACGCATTTAGTCAAGTTAACAACTTTTTTTTCTCAGTGTACGATAGAGAGTTTTGATTGAATTTGGCATTGCGATCATTAATTTTACAAGGATTGTTGAATTAGCAGCATCCATTATTGATACAAAATTATAAGTTTTAACATTTGACAGTTATGTTTTTCAAATGATGAATCTCTCTTTTCGCAATGAGATTTAAAATTTTTGTATCTTTAAGATTTCGAAACTCTTATTAAATTGAGGAAAATACATAATTTAAACGACTAATTTTCGATTGTCGAGATATAACAATTATTCACATATGCTCTCTCTCTCTCTCTCTCTCTCTCTCTCAATTTTAAGTGTCAAAGTTTCGTAATAGTAACAATCTTAAGCAAAGATGTGTAACTTTGTCTCGAAATCATGCTGGTGCACAGTCTGGCTCAGCTGTTGAGCTCACATCCAGCGGTATTATTAATCCGAAATCTTCCGCGGAGACAAGGGCAGATGTAACTAGCGGGGATTTTCCCTTTTCCTTCGGTCTCTTTGTATTTGCCGACTAGGCAGAAACTGATATGAGACACACCGACAGATTACTTCAAGTTGGGCGCTGATTAGTACGTGGCGCGACGATGAATTGTATATATGGAGAAATGCGGGAAATGCGACATAACGGAGATAAAGCTCAGGCGAGAAATCGCGAGATTATACGGCGAAGATAGCGCGCAGTCAAATTGTGCACGAAGGACACGTTTTATGAAAACGCTGATGCCGCGAAAGAGAGAGAGAGATGTCGCATTCGAAGAAAATTATTTTCCATCGAATCGCGCGGATGTATCAATAAAATCAGTTCCATGGACGTCAAGATATCGTGCAAAAACATCTGGTTCGGATTGTAATAACAAGTTTGTATACGTCATATTTTTTTTATGTCTCTCAGAATATCGTCAATTTTTCCTCCAGACTGTTTTTTCCCCCGTGGATACATTATATATATTTGCTCTCCCGTGATCTTTCACTGGCAAGATAAATTTCTGATAACGCTATTGCTCTCTCAGCGTGATATAAATCTTCGTTTTACGATTGCTCCCGCAGTTCGCGTAATCCTTTACATCGGTAGATCCTTGGATGCTTCGCGATCGAAGTTACTATTAATAGAAGTGCGAATCAGGAAGCAAGATCGTATGGAACAAGGTTACTGGAGGAACGATAAGAAGTGCCGTCGTCTCGACTTCGCACCTATTAATGAACAAAATTAACTTGTATTTGTACAGATGATACGCGCTGTGGAGCATACAT
>NW_021849056.1:624681-646660 GCF_003651465.1 Formica exsecta | reverse complement strand
TTAATTGAAATATTTAAGTACTTAAGTCAAATACGTCATGTTAGATTTAATATGTCGTATTTAATTTAAATACTTAAATATTTCAATTAAAGAAATAATAATTAGTTGAACGCATTTAGTCAAGTTAACAACTTTTTTTTCTCAGTGTACGATAGAGAGTTTTGATTGAATTTGGCATTGCGATCATTAATTTTACAAGGATTGTTGAATTAGCAGCATCCATTATTGATACAAAATTATAAGTTTTAACATTTGACAGTTATGTTTTTCAAATGATGAATCTCTCTTTTCGCAATGAGATTTAAAATTTTTGTATCTTTAAGATTTCGAAACTCTTATTAAATTGAGGAAAATACATAATTTAAACGACTAATTTTCGATTGTCGAGATATAACAATTATTCACATATGCTCTCTCTCTCTCTCTCTCTCTCTCTCTCAATTTTAAGTGTCAAAGTTTCGTAATAGTAACAATCTTAAGCAAAGATGTGTAACTTTGTCTCGAAATCATGCTGGTGCACAGTCTGGCTCAGCTGTTGAGCTCACATCCAGCGGTATTATTAATCCGAAATCTTCCGCGGAGACAAGGGCAGATGTAACTAGCGGGGATTTTCCCTTTTCCTTCGGTCTCTTTGTATTTGCCGACTAGGCAGAAACTGATATGAGACACACCGACAGATTACTTCAAGTTGGGCGCTGATTAGTACGTGGCGCGACGATGAATTGTATATATGGAGAAATGCGGGAAATGCGACATAACGGAGATAAAGCTCAGGCGAGAAATCGCGAGATTATACGGCGAAGATAGCGCGCAGTCAAATTGTGCACGAAGGACACGTTTTATGAAAACGTTGATGCCGCGAAAGAGAGAGAGATGTCGAATTGACATAACGGAGATAAAGCTCAGGCGAGAAATCGCGAGATTATACGGCGAAGATAGCGCGCAGTCAAATTGTGCACGAAGGACACGTTTTATGAAAACGCTGATGCCGCGAAAGAGAGAGAGAGATGTCGCATTCAATCATTAAAATTATATATAAAATTACTTATACTCCGATCTTAGTTCTAAATTCTTCAAGGGTAACATTTTTTATTGAGTTTTTATTGGCATCGGGACATTTTCTCATCGATCATTTTCTGTTTGCTTTCAGAGCTAAGAAATCACGGCCACGAGACTCCAACCGCCGAATTGCAGATTGGATGCTGGACATTATGCGGATCGCCACGGCCCATGCCGAGGTCGGCCGAAACGAGCCGAGCCAGGTCGAGTGAAGTCACGCTAACGAGCGGACGACGAGCGTGTTTGTCTGGATGCTGCGCGACGCGGAGTCGAGATAAAGCCCCGAGCTGAGCGGATGCGCCTTTTCGGAGCAGCGGGTGACGATGCGACTGCAGCCGAACGCCCATTCAGTAGCGGACGCGGGTTAAACGCCAAGGTGCATTCAGCGAAATAAGCCTTGTTTGTATGAGATGTCCAAAGCGGATAATTTCTCCGGCAGATTTAATTTGCGAAGAGAAAGCGTTGAATTGAAATACTCTCTATAAAGACTCTCTATCAGCTGATAATAGCAATGGAGACTGATGTTCAAACTAATGAAGGTCGAGAATATATTCCAAAGAAAGTTATAATATTATTTTGCCTAATTAGTTTAAATTTTGCAAGCATGATATCTGAGAAAGTTAGTCGGGGAATATTCGTGTCAAGGAATATTCTCTCTCAATGGAATAATCCGTTTCCCTAAAGTTTCCGGAAGTTGGAAAACAGAGAAAATAACTTCGCTGTTAGGGGTTGATTAGCAATGTTCACGAATATAATTTCGGCCACTTTGCTGATCAAATTACGTTTGATGCTATCAGTTTCAGAGAAGCTTTATTAGAGTATTTCAATATCGCGGCTGGCGATCTGTTTGTCATTCGCTTCGGAATGTCTCGCACGCCCCTGCGCGCTTAGCGAGCCGGTGGTAGTTTACTCGCTCGCGGCGTCATCCCGCTCCTCTCCACCTGGCCCCGATCATGCTCTTTCCTTCTCTCGCGCGGGCGATCAGCAGCGCGTTATCCGCGCCGCGCAAAAGTCGCGCGGAGACGCGCTGAATCGAGCCGAAGCGGGTCGAGCGGCGCCGAGCGGGGCCGAGCGGTGCCGAGCACCGGGGTCGAGCGGAGCCGAAGGCCTCGCGGTGGCCGCGACGCGCGCGAGTAGCACTACATCGCCGGAGCGTGTGTGTGCGTCCGCGCGCTCGTACTCGCTCCGCTTTCCTCTTCGCGTCTTGTACTCGCGCCTCTCCTCGCCGAGGACGAGAGCCCGACATTAATCCATCTTTGTTGTCAGCGTCTCCAGCGTCAAGCGTCGACAGGATCAGGATCGGTCAGCGTCGTCGCCAACCGCCTCGTTTCCTCGCGCGTGTGTGCGCCGCGTCCTTCCCGGCTGGCCCGCGCGCGTGCATGGACGACACGCGCGCACGAGCCGACGAGGATATAGCCCTGGATTCGTGCCGCTTACGCTCGTCCGCTCGGCTCGGCATCGCCGCGAGCACCGCCGCTGCAGCCGTTGCTGCCACTGCTGTCGCAGCGAGCACCACCACCTCCACCACTTCCTCGACCGTCGCAGCCACCTGCCGTGTCGCGAGACGCAAGAGGAAGAAGAGGAGGCGTCAACGGCTCCCTACAAGCAACGACGACGCGACCGGCGTCGCCGTCGCCACCCGCAGCAGCGTTATCAATACACCGAGCGGTAACGCTGCCGTAACCGTGAAGACCGCGGCCGACGCCGACGCCGACGCCGACGCCGTCGTCGTCCTCGAGCCCGACGCTGACGCTGCCAACGCAGCTACCGCGGGGCTGTCAGACTCGGTGGCGGCGCGGGTCGATAAACCGAGAAGCCGCCACCTCGCCTCGGAGCAGCACACGGCCGCGGCCACCGGGTCAGAAGTCCAGCTACGCGTCGGAGGAAGCGGCACGCGTGCGGCGGCCGCCTCCTCCGTCGGCACCGCCGGCGTCACGCTTCTCAATCGACGGGCCGGCAAACGCTCGCCACGGCGATGCAACGCCGCCGGCGGCCGTAGGAGCGCGATGACGATGGACCTCCAGCGGCTCATCAGCGAGGTGCACGCGAGACCAGCTATCTGGGACCAGAAGAATGTCAACTATCACAATCGCGACGTCATATTAAAGATGTGGCGGGAGATCGCGAGGGCCTGCGAGGTGTCGAGTGAGTATAGCCGGTCCGCGTTCGATGAATGATGATGCGACTCCTTTTTCCCCCTCTTTCTCTCTCTTTCCATCCACGTATTCGTCCTTGTAAATACGTTTGTGTACATGTACTATGTGCGCACGTGTGGATGGTTACTCGCGAGATTGGTTGGCCGCTCGATGGGTGGGTGGGATACGTTGGGTTGGGTACGAGTCGATTGGTCGTCAGATTCGTACATTGTACTCGCGAGTACCCCGAAGATGTTCGAACTATCTCATTACGCGATATAGTATATAGTGCAAGTCCCAGACAAGAGCCGGCGAAGCCGATAGAGAGGACGGGAGGAAAACGTCGGTAAAGACGACGAGAAATCGAAGGGATCTGGTGACCTCCGGCCGGGGCGACCGGACTGTTGGTTCGCTGGAACAGGTCGATAGCTCCGCGCTTCGCGAGAGGAGAACCCGACCGGAGAGAGATAGGCTGCTAGTTCGCGCGAATCGCCGCCAGGTCGCACGCTGATGCCACCGTGTATACACGATGGGCCGATGAGGATTTCTTTTTTTTTTTTTCCGCGAGCGTATGCGTCATTTACTCGCGGTTTACACGCAGCACGTGCGCGCGGAACGCTATTATGACAAACAAACACTGATTTAAATATCGATCGTGAGATAATACTCACTGATTGAGGACGGCATTTATATGTATCTTGATATCTTGTATGTTAACATACAGTTAATCGATGTTGGTCCATCTCCTTCGATATTTTTTTTTTAT
The DNA here is from genome assembly GCF_003651465.1 of Formica exsecta. NCBI lineage: Eukaryota > Metazoa > Arthropoda > Insecta > Hymenoptera > Formicidae > Formica > Formica exsecta. The sequence goes on along the minus strand of NW_021849056.1, from coordinate 642,700 downwards.
TTATAAAAAAAATGTTAAAGAGATGAAAGTTCTTCCTTTACATACAAATCGAATTGATTGATCATCAATGAATAAACATTAATCATTCTCCGCCACTTTGTTCCAGCTGACGTCGCCAAGTCTAAATGGAAGCACCTGCGTGACAACTTTAGGAACGAGTTGAAAAAGACCTATCGGGGTAAATGCGATGGTGGCGGCGGCACCGAGCACGACTCCAAGTGGGTCTGGTTCAAGAGTCTGTTCTTCCTTCGGGACCAAATGAATTCCAGAGTGATTGGCTGCGCCTTGTCGCAGAACTGCGTCGGGACGATCGGTATGCGCTCCTCGCCGGATGGCACACAGATCGAGCCGCAGATCGACATCCTCGAGGGCCACGAGGAGACGCAGTTCGACGATCTGGATGGCGATTCCTGCCAGTCGTTGCTGTCCAATGACGATGGGCTGCATCAGGTGATGCCGCCGCCGAAGATGAGCAAGGTAATCGGCCGGAAGCGGACGCTCATGGACGCGATCGACAATGATTACGGCGTGGAGGTGGATCGAAAGCGATACGAGTCGTTGCAGAAGAGGCTGGCGATCGGGTCCGAGGACGAGGACGATACCTATCACTTCCTTATGAGCGTTCGGAATCCCTTGAGAAGTCTGCCGCTCGACAGGCAGATGTTTGTTCGGCTCAAGATCCAGGAACTGGTCTACAACGAGATCAATTCGCAGAATCAGCAGCAGCAGACGACGAGCCGCGGCGTTTACGATACGTCATCCTCGCAGGGCCAGGATGTGAAGCCGCCGCGAACCGGCAACGGCGGCAACGGCGTTGTCGGCGGCGACGTCATCAACGACATGTCGAATACGACGCCGTTGCTGCAGAATTGCACGCCCGAGGGCTCCAGCGACGACGCATTCTTCGGCTGACAAGAACTCGTCGCGATTTAATTCGCTTATAGAGACGTAAGGATTATAATTTTATTGATAAAGAATAAAAACGATGGTATTTTTTCAGTAACACTCGGCGCAGTCTTCGCGCCCATTTTTTCTCCCCCATCCCGTATAACAACAATCCCTCCCCTCTCCCCCCGGCATCCCCTGTAAATTTTGCTTTAGCTATTAATCTATACAGAATAAAATCATCTTGCATTGTGTATAATGATATTCCCTCTTGAATTTAGAGAATTCATTAAAAATATTATAAAAAGAATAATTTTTAAAGACGATAATTGTGTTTAGGTCCGAACTAATGAAAAATAATCATTAGCATTTAACGCGATCGCGATAAGAAATGATGATTCTTTCATTCGTTATTTTTTCGCGAAATAAGAATATTCTTAAAGACGAATAAGCTCTCTAGCGAATAATCTGTCTCTCGATATACATATATATATTCGCTCTTAAAATATCCTCATTTTTGTCGTAGACTAAGGCAAGCTCTTTAATTAATGAAGCATCGGTCGCTAATACAATTAGTGTTATTAACGCGCGCGCGCGCCTCGCCTATCAACGTCACGACGAAAGAATGATTATATTCCGCCGAGGTAGTTGATCTCCCGGCTCGCTGTGTTTTTCTCTCTTCGTGATTAAAAAGCATGAACAATCACACACACACACATACAGGAGAAAAATATCACAGATGTGCGCGTTACGTCGAAGCTGACTCGACGCAATATGGAAGGGTGCGTCGTCCTGATCGCGGGGCGCACCCGAAAGGGTGCGGAGTTGACCAAATTTACCAACGTCAACGTGTATTACGTTCATTAACCCTTCGTTGCGAAACACGGAATAGTCGCGACCAGCTAATTCGTCGAGATAATGCAATTAAAAGTTTTAAAAGTTCTTTTAAGGCCCTAAATTATATATACAGGGTGCGGCATTTATAGTGACGCGGACATATTTTTCGGAAACGAAGTAAGATATTACATTTTTTGATATCTCACTTTGTTTCCGAAAAATATGCCCGCGTCACTATAAATGCCGCACCCTGTATAATATGAAAAAACGAGGTCTCTCTTTTTCTTGTCGATGAATAAATCTGAAATATTTTAATTGCAATAAAATTATTTATAAATATTTTTTAATTGCGAGAAGAAAATATGCATATATACATATGATGAAAATTAAGTATATTATATAAAAGAGCAAATTTTCTCAAGTAATGTATATTCCGGGGACACGTTAACCTATTTACGCTATTGGCAATCAGCTGTTCGCACGTCGTGTGAAATCCATTCTTTTCAAGGCGAATTCTAGTCATTCCGACCAGTCTTCTGAAACGGACTAATGAGGTACGGAACGTGAATAGGAGTCTCGCACCTGCGTCATAATGACATCTTTCTCGAGGACCATGAAACCGCGCATAATTTTGAAAAGGCCGTATTTTATACTAATCTGTGCGCAAATTTAAATAATAAACATCGAAAATAACGTCTTCGAACATAATTACGAGGTCTGCGAATTATAAATTTCATGAATATCATAGATTTTTTGTTATAATGATACAGAAAGATGAAGATACTTTTAGTAAAACCGTTTATAACAAAATTATCGAAACAATATTATTTTGATATTTAATTATGAAATTAATTAATTCTTTTTTTTGTAAATTGAAATAACTTGAAACGGTTGTGATAAGAACAGTTTTGTGCGCTAAAAATTAATCGTTCCGTGCAATGAATTTTTTTCTAACACAATCGTATATTATATTAAATAAAGTATCCGCAACGTATAGTTACATACGATGCTATCCCATGCTATGCATTAAAAGTGGAATAGAAAAACAGTCATCGTGTTGATGGATGGATTGACATCGATCATTTAATGGTCACACATGCTCGACAGCGTATATCGATCATATCTTCAAAAAAATATCTCTGCTTGTCACACGATGATTAAGTATCGATGTTTTGCATGTTATAGCCATATATTCAATTAAATTCAAAAGATTTTACCTAAACTTTATTTAAATTAGGAACGATTAGTAGCAGATAACAATGTATAATAATTATTCAAATTTCCAAAGAGAAGAGAATTTATTTTTAGAGACATTATTTTAGAAACATTTATACACTATCTTGCTTTGTTTTAGAAAATGAGTCGATAATTCTCATCAATTTCTATATATTAAAAATTTGGAGAAAAATGTATATTTTATACATATATTATATACACGCAATTTTTTTAACACGAGCGAAAATTATCTAAAAAGTTTAGATGTGCAATTTAAAGATATATTTTACCGCCACGGATTTATCGCGAAAATTTGTAACAAGCCAATACCTGATCAATCTAATTTACGTAAATTTCAGAATTTGATTAACGAAGCGATACTTCATCCAATTGCGTTATACATTGACGTCGCCAAGCTAATGGACAGTTATTATCATCCGACCGGCGGATAATGGGCGATGGACATTGCGGCAGATGGGCGAGATGGAAGCGCTAATTTTGTTGTCGCACCCGGTATACGTTAAATTGTAACCTGCGAGAGGCAGAGAGAAAGAGCTGCGTATATGTGCGTACGCACACATGTATTATAGCATTTGCGTTGGTAAAAGCCTTTTATAAAGCTATCGAGAATGCGCGTTCCGACCCGGCTATTCTCTCGCTACTCCAAATATACCGAGCGGTCGAATTAATTGCTGATCCTCGAAAATGTACGTTCGCGTTGCGCTGTTATTCGCCGCACGGGATTCCGTTCTTTTTTTTCGCAAGAACACTCGCGAGGCTGATAAACAGCGTTCTCGAATGTCGTTTTTGTTTTGTCAGAGCCCTAGGGTCAAATTGGAGCAGCAATCTGAACGATGACAATTTGTTGGAACGATTTAAAGTGGACGCTGCAATCAATTTTTGTTTGAAATTTGAAGTACGTTTCTATACATTATCAAAAGCATGGTATTTATATAAAAGTATAATTGATTTTATATATATACAATCAATTATGCTTTTTGTATTATATATTACAAAGCTATTATACTAGATAATTTACGTGGAAGACAAAATAAGATACGAATACCATTCTAATGTTTTAGGATTTTAGATTTCTCCAGAGAAAAAAATTCGAGAGCGAAAAGTCAATTTTTTCCAACTTCAAGGATAAATTCCCTCAAAGCTTGTCAGAGAAAGTGGATTGGATCATCGTCGCGGGGCTCGTACAAACTATCATATAGTGTTTTCAACGGTGTGCGAACATCATGACACGGATACTTTGGATACAAACTTTCCAACTTGTCAGAGAACGACAAGATGTATATTTCAACACAACGCAGCGCGCAGGAATTCTCTCATCGCGGAATTCTTGTCTTTATTATAGGCGCAGTTTCCTATATTGACTAGAATCGAGCGATATACCTCGATGCACCGTGACTGTTATACATTATATCGACGTGGGTGCCACTGACACCGCACGCGGTCCGTTGAATGCGACGTATTGTACGACGTCCCGTCGCGCTCGCTCTCGACGTCCCGATAACGTCGTCCGTGGCTCCCGAGCGAGTTTGCACCAGTTTCCGTGGTGGTTGCATCGCACAACTGCCACCGTCGGTTATTGGACATCGAAGCGACGACGACGTGCGCTTTGAATTTAATTAAACCAGGTTATTAAGGAACGGCGCGCGAATACGACGAGACGGCGAACGCTCTTCGACGCGCAGATCTTGTATTTGTAGAATTGTGACTTATAACGTTATTTTTTCTAAAAGAATTTGACTAAAAGTATCTTTAATTTCTTTTCATTGATTGAGACTTTTTGCGTATAGAAAGTATAGATTGAAATTTATTTACTAAGTTTTTGTTTGTGCGAAAACCTGGTTATATTCTTTCATTGTTTCGATAAGAGGATTTTTTTTTTTTTGCATTTTTTTTTTTTTTTTTTTTTTTTTTGCAATTTCTAGGTAAAAGACCACCGAGAGCGCGGCACGGATTATTTCCAAATTCATTTATCCCCGTTCTTTCCCGGTTCTTTCCGCAGGAATTCGCCACGTAACGAGGTAACTTTTCGCCCGACTAGAACGGCCGTTGCCGTCTAGACGGGATGCACTATATTAACACGGTATATTGCACCGAATGAATAGCTTATTCGAAAACCTCAGTCTGAGTCTGCACCAGTGGTCGCTCTCTCGATTTTTCCATACAAGAGAAGATTAGCGACCTCTACTCTTTGTTTGCTCCGTTCCCCCCCCTTTATCCCTTTTCGCGATCTCTACAAGCGGCTCGACATGAATCTTGCATTGTTACTTTCCTGTCAGTCAAGTCTATAATGTCGACGACACAACTTGAGATAGAAAAAAGGGAACGGAAATCATTAACTCGTTAAAATTTAAAATAATAAATATATAAAAAATTATATTACCAATTATATGTACATTATATCTTTCAGTAATTTTAATATGTATAAGTTAAATGAAATATTTTATCACGAAAAATTTCGAAAACTCAATTCTTAAATCGTTCTTTGGCAGACTCTTTCTGATGCCTAAAATTAGAGGCGAATAGAGAACAGTTTACTTTTCGTACTCGGTCTGGACCGAGTCGATAAAGTACGAAAACTAGCGAATACAGGAGATTACAAAGATTCACTTTGATCACAAAGCGAAATGCAATCACTTCCTATCTCTTTTTCTACCGCTACCGTGTGTCCGGTCGACGCGTTTCATGAAAGAGTTCATTCTCTATGACCCGAGGCACCATGTTCAATATTCATCTATTTTATGCCGCTTCCGGCAAAATGAGTCTCGCAGATTTGTCTTGTGATAAAGCGGTGACCGATGTTGCGACATGCAGTTTGTTTAGCGATTACGTTATATGGATAAACAAAATAAATTAAAATTGGACATGTGTGCTGCAAAAGATAAATAAAGAATTATGTTATACTTTCGGAAAGAGATGAATAATATTAGTAGTTTTTGGAAACAATTTCCTATTCGCGCGCAAACATAAATTAAACAAAGAGAAATATTTTTCTAATAAGAGAGAGAGAGAGAGAAATTTTTCTTAAAATTGTGGTAATAAATATAGATAAAACAATTTAGTTTTAAGTTAAAAAAAATTTATCATAATAAATCGATCTAAATTTAACAAAAGAAATTAATATAGCTCTTAAAAAATATAAATTATATTAAGATAAAGAAAGATTTTGAAACCATTCTCTGTCATGATTTTCACACACATAAAATTCAAGCTAACAAATTATATTCAAACAATAAGTACATATTACAATCTCTGTGGAGTATCTTTGTGAATATGCAATCTAGCAATTTACAATTTTACATCTACATCCATAGACAAAGTTCTGCTAAATCCATGTTTTCTTTATTAGATTGTCCGGGAACCAAACGAAGCGACAGGATTACGCGGCTCCAAATAATTTCGGAAGCGCCTTCTGACAAACGTGCGAGACGACCACGGAGCGTAATGCCGACTGAAATGGAGACTTCAGACGGAATCTGCTTACGTCGGAGATAAAAGTCCTCGGCTCCTTCTCAATCCCACGATACGCCTGGGAGGAAAAGGGGAGGAGGAGGAGGAACGAGAGCGGATCTAATTTCCATTCGGGTAGACAAAGCGGGAGTGCATCTCGCACTGGTAACAGGAAAAAAGCGGTAAGACCACATCTCTCTTCCAAGGAAGACTCATCGTCATCGTCCTCATCGTTGTCGTCGTCGTTGTCGTCGTCGTTGTCTTTCGCCGAGAAATGCAGACTGATATACCCGGCCCTTTGTCGCCGCGGTGACACTCTGGACGTGCTACAAAAAGGCGTTTTATTGGAATTCGAGGATGCCGTAAATGTAAAGGGCGATGCACGACGGACGGCGCCGTCTCCCGAACCACTGAACCGATACCGAGAGATCCGTTCTCTCTGTGCCGGGAGATCAACCCTTTCTCCCGTCGATATTTACGGCATCCCGCATTTGTGTTGCACAACGGAACCGTGAACGATTACGAGGCAAATCGTGCGAGACGCGTTGACATTATTAAGACAGCATTCCATTTTTCAACTCGTGTCAAAGGATATTTTACGTTGAGACCATTTTTGTCGCTAAATTGTTAGTCCATTCGCAAGGCAATAAAAACAGTAGCTTGCTCTCTGGCGCGAAGATTACGTTAAGAACTTATCGTAACTCTCAACTTTCTCGCGCGAATGCGACGCGCTTCCTTCATCTTTCATCGGATAAGAAAAATTCGGGAGCGCAGTATCATTAATTTATATCTTTGTGCCAAGGATAGTCCCCCCGTATATATCGCCCGCTGAATTTCGCAAAGGATAACGCGCCACGGTTTCCTCTCCTTTCCCTTTATGGACACGCTGGTACCGATGGACGCGCAAAAAGCTTCGCCCAGCTCGAGAATATCGCGCTGTAGAAAAGAACGATACAATGTTGGATCGCGTTGATTAATGTCGCGCTCTCGCAAGATACGTCCGACCGAAGTTTCTTCGCGATTTCTTCTTTATGCTTATTCTTACGTAGGACACAGTGAAGAGAGGAGGAGGAGAGAGAAAGAAGTTTCCACCTTCTGAAAATCGCGACCGAGCAAAAATGTGGTTGCAGCTCTGATTAATGTCCGAGGCGTGTAAAATATATCGTCCGCTGTTGGCCGCAAAACGCGCGAGAAATAAAGAAGAGAGAGAGAGAGAGAGCGACTTTAAGCTAACGGGCTTTGTATAAAGAACGATAATTATGAAGTACAATGAAAAAGAAATATATGTTATGGTCTTCGTCGAGAAAATATCGTTTTCATGTTCCTTTGAGTTTCTGACGCTGCTATAAAATATTTCATAATGAACATAAAATTATGCACGTATTATTTTACACGCATAAGTAAAGACGGTTTTTAATAAGCAACAAATAAATATATTTCAGCCAGTTTATTAAAAACTATTTTTCTACGCTTTTTTAATATCGCAAATTTTTTTTGGCAATTTGACAAAACGTGTTTTATTTATCAGATATTTGTGTTTCAGATATATTTAGTACCATTTTTCGGCGATCGCAGCAGGCGGTAATTTTTGCGACAGACCGTACATTGGCATTCAAGAGTAATAAGCATGATCTCGATTGGCCGACCTCGGCGAGGTCAAAAGATCCCGATGGGTCAAGGAGGTTAATGCAACCTTTCGTGTACTTGGTAATTGCACCGGTTATTCACGCCAGACGCAGAAAACACCGAAAACAGCCACACTACGTGGCTATTACGTTATTCGGCGGTATCTTGCGTCTTGCGCGTAATTACGGGTTGAGCTCGTTTTCTTATAATCGCCGTGCATGCGGAGCAAAGTGGAACCGATTGCGACCGCAGATCGTTCATCGCATTATTATACCCAGGGTGTTACAAACTTACTAAAAGATATTATCTCGGACGGTAAATTTTTGACAAAGTTGACGTTAATTTTTTTATTAAATCAAAATTTGCCATAGATAACTATTTTCTAATATTAACGTTCAAATATCATTTTACAGTGTCTTCGAGCATCCCAGTCTTTTCGCCCAGCCTGCAACCTGTCTGCAATATTGCGCAAGAGACACGCTGTGAAATAACCGATTCAATGCGCGATCGAGTTATCGCACGTGCTAAGTATTGGCTCTATTAATGAATAATCGGGTCGCCATCGTGGCGGATTTAATTCACGAATAAATTCACTGGCCGACAATTTATTGGTGCGTTTCACCGGCCGATTGTGGCTCTCGATTTTACGAGCAAATCCATTTCTTTAGCTGAACCCGCGTATAATCGACGACGACAAGACACACACACACACATCCCTGCAAGAACAAGATATTAGATCCGCGGAATGCTGGACGAGGAAAAAGAAAGAGGAAGGATATCGTAATGTCGCGTAAGAGTGTCTGGCTCTACCGGTCCGCCAACGTTCTTGTCGCGCCGTCTTCTTTTTTTTTTTGTCAGATTTAATTGGATTAAAGTAGTGCGTAAGCACGGTGTAAACGTCGATTGAATTTGCTCGTCGCCGGCGTAGAATACCGCAAGAAGCTGTAGTTTGCTGGACGTCGATCAATTTTCTTCGAGAAACTCTCACTAAACTCTTTTTCATCCGTTTCGAATTGATTAAAATGATTTAATCAATAAATGAAAACATGTTTTAATAAACATATGAATAATGAACATAGAGTTTTAGAGACAAGAGGTTTTCTGTTAATTAATTAATTTATATCCTTTGAAAATTTTCTATTTCTATATAAACGCGATTTTTAAATTAAAAGATTTTATATACCTTATAATAAGAAAAATTATCAGGAAAAATAATGTTCTTTAATTGAATTATAGAAATTTTGATCCATTTGTGAGCATGTATGTGTGTGTGTCTACGAGAGAAAAAATATAGAATATAAAATTAAATCAAGACATCAGAATAAAGTATCTATTCAATCTGACAAATTTATTTTTAGAATCGTAAATTTTTAAATCCAGAATTAAATTGAATCGCACTCTGCAGCTGATTCGATTTGAAGTCAAAATAATCTGATAAAATTATAAAGTTCTGAACTCCACATATTTTATTATATAATATATATATATATATATATATTATATATACATTACATATACGCACATATAAAATTAGAATTTATCCCTTTAAAATAGAGACATTCTTAAAATGGAAAAAATCGCCATAAAGTGCATTGAAAAAAATTATAAAGTTCTGAATGTTAGTGGAACACAGTTTTCACGTCGGAGGATATCATAAAGTTTCCTTATTGATATTAATATTAAATCTTCAATGACGTTAAAGAACGATCGGCGTTTTATTTCGTGGATAAAAGAGGAATTTTATTAGCCGGCAATCATTATATTACGATCATTATATTACGATGAAAAATATATGCGGACGATATAAAGAGTCTCATAAACCTACTTGTCATACACTGCAAGCCAGTTTTTGATTATTTTATCATTTTCGGATTTATAGACCCAGCAATAATTCTTGTTAGATATTTTAAATAAAACATAATTAAACGTTTAACATTATATTATCTATTTATATTTTTTAATGATATAATTTTGCAATGCATTTTCTCTTCGAGAAATGTTTTTTAGAACTTTTATTCTTTGATTTATTTATTCAGTGTCCGCATATAACGGTGTCTCTATATCTATTCAAATAATAATGATGTTTTAAATTTAAAACGAGTGTAAAAAGTAGTCTCAATTAAATGTATAAAGTGCATTGAAAAGAAATCATGCAAGATAAAATATTATTTCACACAATAATATTTTCCACATATATATACGTAAAAAGAAAGAGAAAGTAGGATGAGAAGGGAAAATAACCACGTGAAAATAACGCACGCAATGTAACTTCGATTCCTATAATTCTTGGATTAATCATAAAACAATCATAATATGTAACATATATTTTCTCGATAACGAATGCAAGCGAATCCTTTAATCTTTTTCCGCACTAGATTGCCATTTTCCTCAAGACGAGATTGCTTTCTATCCTTATTCATAATATTATACATTTGATCCGCGTTGTGTCTTATCTCGTGAGCGTGTAAAAAAAAGTAAAAATAACATGAGAAAAGATACACAGCGAAAAAAGGGACGGTTTCGGAATTTGTTGATGTAAACAATTGCTCGAGGCGAGCGTCAGTCGAGAGCATCTTATGTGACATGACATTCTTGGAAGCCGTGACCTCGACGCGAGGCGTACACACATATACATACACGCATGTAGAGTAATACTAGTAGCCTAATTTCACGTCAGTCTAACCGAGTCTAGCGTCGCGGTAACATCGTTTCGTCGTCGAATCTCTCATCGTATTATTAATTAGACTCGTTTTAATTTCATTATCCTCACAAGATTCTATCACGTATGTGAACTCTTACATTCCTCGTATAATAAAGTGATCGAAATTAGTAAATCGTTTCTCGCGTCGCGTTTATTTGAAACGAAAAAAATCGCGATCGTGTCGCGAATAAAATTCACATCTCGTCGATTTTCTTACTCAATTATTCGGTGAATAAATATATATTTTTACACGCATCAATTTATTTGAAACTTGCATAGTTTATATATTTCGAGTAAAAATAGAAAGAATATTCTTATGTGTTTTATATTTATGATTATGTGAAAACGCAATATTTTCTATTTTTCCACAAAGAATTTTTACATTACAGATATATATATACATAAATCGTGTTGTTTTATTCGATAATTAAATTACTAGAGAAATTGTGCGAAGCTTTCTACGCTTTCACATAGATACAAATAATACATATATATCCGTGAACATAAAAGCACATATAGTACCGCGTATTTATTCCCTCCAAATACGTATAATTTAATAAAATGTATAGTTGAATTTTCGCCTTCGTAGTTTGTTAAGGTCGACGAGGGGGCGCTCATGGGTCACGTGATCGGAGATTACTCGCGGGCATCTTCAGTTGTCAGTTGTATCACATTACTCGTCGGGTTCGCGAACGAGCCGTGACAGCTCTGTGATTTTTCGCGTCGTTTACACGTCGACGGTGAATTTTGTGCGCGAACGAGGGTCGGGAGTGTCGTATCGAGTAACGGGTGATCGTCTGATAATGAGTGTAAATATCAGATCGAACGAGATCGATGGACCTTCGTAATCGGCGTGAATACGATCTACGCGCGTACGTCATACACTACGTGACGTCACTGGCGAGATATGGCGCCAAAATTCTTACACGAGTTTTAAATATCAGTCCGTGACAGTCAGTGTGTTCGAGAGTCATATCAGAATATCTGACGTTGCGTTGATATGACGGTGACGTATAGTGTGCGTTCAGCTTTATTCGAGCGCCAGTGTCAAGAGGATCGTCGAGGGATTTGAGAGTAACGAATTTTCATCGAGACACAAGTGATCTCTCTTGCGATATTCTAGTGTGCTTCGCCATTTTCGGCAACCGGATTTTCTACCGGTGAACGATCTTGATTCCGATAAACCGACGCGTGTGTATCTCGTGTCATTTATTCTCGCGAGTCCAAGTGCGTGTCTGTAAAATGTCCGGGAGTGCCGTACGAAGTAACGGGCGATCGTTATGGAAGAATTACTCGGTATTGTGTGTGTGAGAGAGATCGCAAGAGCAATCGCAGCGTGTCCACGTGGATGATCATTTTGGATGGCGCGAAGGAACAGCCAGCAGCAACCAGACAAAGGGAGGAGTGGAAGCGATACATCGACTGGTGAGTGTTGGATGTATTTATACAGGGTGTTCCAGATCAGATCAATGAAACTTCAGGGTTTTATAAGAAATTTAATTTAGAACAAAAAAGTTCCTATAAACATAAATCCGGAAACGCTTCGTTAAAAAGTTATAGCTAATAAACTCTCTGTAAGTAATTAGTTATAATCAAAATTTAATAAGAACATTTTTATGTTTGCATTTGCAATGTTTGCACTACGAATGTAGTATTTACACAAAGACCATCGAAAGGTGGTTTTATCAAGTTTCTGCTTTTTTCGTTGCTTTGAGCTTATTTTCTCTTGAACGCCTTATCAGAATTAAATGAAATTGCTGTAATTTAGTTTGTTATTTAATTACCCATCAGATTTATTTTGTTACTTTTTTTTTAAATGGATAAAGGTTTTTGAAGTTATTTTTAAAAATCCTGATTTTTCGAGGTTTATTAGCTTACAAAATTAGCTCAAAACTTTTTTGTTTCAAATTCAATTTCCTATAAGATCCTGAAGTTTCATTGATCTGACCTAAAACACCCTGTATATTTAATATGATGTATATAATATACTCTTGTACGACACACACGTAATGTACGAGAGATGTTGATTCATATATAAGCGAATAACTACTAAAGATTTTATCTAATAATTTAAAATTCACGAAATAAATAATAATATATCAATGGATAATAGATTGAAAATTATTTTATATAAAATTATAAAAAGGAAACAAATTTTTTTTTCACAGTATATTATATATTATCAGTATATTAAGATTAGAAGGTAAATAAAATTCATTTGCGATGTCAAACTAGACGAATTAGCCTAAATATTTTCAAAATTTGATTTAGAAAAATTTATAACTTGTCTCGTAACTTATTAAATATTATTGCGTGTGTGACGTTGAATAGACATATCCTCGTAAGGAGATAGGATATATAGGGGATGTGAATTCATGCATAAGTAATCTGTAATCAATTTTCTGCGAAACTTCATCAGCTCTCGTGTCGCCAACCGCGCAAAACGAGAAATTCCGCGATCGCGCGATAAGAAGGTTGGATTTCTCGTCCCGTCGCGCATTTTTTTATCACGCACGGTTACTTGTCATTATTTAAGGCGACTAGTCGTGCGTCGTGGTTCAGCGCACTCCGTCGATGGTGATAAGTGTGTTATCGGACGATTTCACTGATCGGCGTTTGTCAAGTGTTGAGCGGCGATACATTTCTCGCTTCTTCGAAATCTAAAAATTCTAGAACCGGTTGCAGCAACTAAGAACATTTCTATTACATTGCCTTACATTTCATATCGTACGTGTCAGCGTAACTATATCAAAAACATGAGGAATAAATAAGATAAATAAACTTTCCTCTGTGAAAATTATATTTCGAGGAAACAATTACTCTTTTTTAATTCATCAACGAATCTCTCGTTAAAATCAAGATCATGGATTTTAAGACACCCCATATACTGCAAATTCAAGGCTTTATCAGCCAAAAGTTGTCGATATCGAACGCGCTCAGTCCGAATGCTCAAAAGGTTTTCGAAAACATTCGTACTTGACAACTGCAATTACTTAAGTGACTTTACGACGGTAATAATACGCGATTATAAACGCGATTGATCGAGCGTAATTAAGACTCTCTTAACGGTATACAGGATGTTTAAAAAAGGGTAAAATATTTTAAAAGGATTTAATATGTCCAAACAAGTCGAAAAATTTTTATAAATATGAGTCTGCAAATGAGTCGTTTTTGAGATATTTTTATTTTTTTTTGTTTTTGATATTTTTATCTTTTTATATTTTTATAATTTTTATTTTTTGTTTTAAATTTTTATTTTTATTATAATGTATGTAAAAAAATAGCCGGTTAAAAAAAAATTACACCTTATCTTATTAGAGAAGAGGCTCAAAATGACCTTCCATATCTATGTCTGCATCTCCGCGAAAAAGAATCTCGTGCTCTTTCAAATACACTTGGGTTCTTTCTGATTATGACGTAGGCTTCTTCAAGAAGCCTACGTCATAATCAGAAAGAACCCAAGTGTATTTGAAAGAGCACGAGATTCTTTTTCGCGGAGATGCAGACATAGATATGGAAGGTCATTTTGAGCCTCTAATAAATTAAATAAAAATTATATATAAATTAATTATGGCTAAATTAGTAGACTCTTCAGAATCAAAGAATTCAGTGGATTTAGTATTTTCAGAATATTCCGTAGAATTCATAAAATTAGTTATGGGTAAGTTAAATTATGAAATATTGCAAATATCCCAAAAACGGTTCATTAGCGGACCCATGTTCATTAAAACTTTTTAACTTATTTTGGGGCATACTAAATCTCCTTAAAATATTTTACCCTTTTTTTTTAAACACTCTGTATCTCGCTTGAATTTCGCTACGAGATTGTCGTAATTAGCGACGGCGATGCGAAATCCAGCTCTCAAATTAATATCGCACATATGTCTACAGCGCGTATTTTTGTCAAACCGCTTTCTCGCCGTCAGTTATTATGGTTAATAATTAATCGATAATAAAAGGACGTAAAAAAAAAGGCGCACGCGCGAAATTTACGCGTTACACGCGTACTGCACCCGCTTTCGCGATTTTACGCCGGATTTATCGATGATTCGGAACCGGATTGTTGAAACTCGATGCATGTTACAGCGTTAAAATACCGTACGATGTAACTGCGCTGGCGTTTCGCGTCATTTGCATCGGTACGGAAATAAAAACGAAGCGTGCATCGGCATCACGATCGTAAATCTGATCGGTATCGCGTCGCGAAAAAATCGAGTTTTGCGATCCGGATTTAATTTTTATAGATAATTGGGGGAAAAATATATATCTCGACGTGCTATTAAATTCTCGACGATCTTATCTGAAAAATAAATTAAGATGCTGGACCTTGAAACAGTGAACTTTTATTATTTTTACGTACCATATAATCGCGCATTTTGCGCGTTATATATAATATAATGCGAACGCACGAAATATGCATAATTTTATTTTAGATAGGATTTTATGTTTCAAATGATTTTTATACTAATGGAAATGTATTTAAAATGTATCTTATAAATCAAGGATACTATTCATTCGTGCTACGCAAAATTCATGTAATTTATAACGCCAACGTGACACATTTATTCACAATATATTTCACAATATTTTTTATAATTATTCACAATATTTTTTACTTATTTCTTAAAAAATTTGCCTGCCCATGTTTTCGAAAATCTTCATTTTCGAAACTCAATCGTATGTGTGACATATTCCGGGCGATTTCGCGCGCAAAATAAAGATTGAACCGTCATATCGAAGCTGGTTTCATCATATCATATCATGTCGAGATATTATTTGATATTCGTGAATAAAAAGAGCAGCCTCTCTCTCTCTCTCTCTCTCTCTCTCTCTCTCTCTCTTTCCCATTCTTTTTATTCGTGGATTTGATACTTCATATTTAACCCTCTCTTTTTTTCTCTTCTTTAACGTGTCTTCGAGAGCTCGGTTTGTGTCTCGATCAATCAAGATTAAAGTCTCGTGAACTTTAATTTACGAACACGTACGTGCGTGCACGCAAAATTCCGTTACTTTCGTCACCGTTTCGCGAAATGTCCCGCTGTGCGTTTGCGCGACTCCCATCCGTCTCGGATACAAGCGGGAACTTATGTAAGTGCACTTTCGGGGACTTAATCTGCTTTTAGGCGCCGTGGCGAGAGGCAAGGTCGACAGTTATGACGCCTACTTTGTCACTTGAATTTCGCCATTCTCTCTCCTCCTTTTCTTTCTCTCTCTTAATCACTTTGTTGTAGGTACGTTTGCATTCTCCTGCGCGCGTACATTTAGCGACATAATTTATGCGACATTATATATTTTAATGCGTGTACATGTATCGTGTAATTTATAACGTTACGACGGGTGTATTTTATAATTGGCAACGAATCGGAAACGTAACCTTTTAGATATAAATTACAATCCACTTTTTAATGCAAAGTTGAATTTTATGCATAGATTTTTTTTATAGTTATTTTTTGGATAGGAAATTATAAAAATGATAATTTAGTAAATTTTGATCTTTTTTTTTCTGAACTAACGATATTTTCAAAATTCTTTGAGATTAAATAATTTCTTTCTTCAAAATTCATTGCGGTAATTATGCAGAAAAAGGGAGCCACTCCCGATTTTGATAATTTCGAAATATGTTATCAAGGTCATCATCCTAAGTAATGTTGTGAAGGTTTTAGCCGATGCTCGTTGTTTATTAACAAGTTATTAACAAAAAAAGTTTACTAAATAAAATGTAATTTTTCTGACACTATGTACATTTAATAGAGCGTACCTTAGCAAATTCATTTATTTATGTGTTATAAATGAAAGGGGCGGAGCCTCTCCCCCTGCACCCTCATCCCGAAAAATTCTAATCTAACCCAAACCTATCTAACCTAAACCTAATATCAAAAAACAAAATAATAATTTTTCAAGGTACTGAACATTTTTATTTATTTCATTTTATTTATTTATTTATATTTTTAGTTAGAGGATATGTAACTGCCATTATTTTCAGCAGAAAACATATAATCTATATACGGTGTCATAGAATTACATACTATTCTTTATACTTTCTTTGCTAATAACTTTTTAATAAAACGAGCTAAAACCTTCACAACATTATTCAGGATGATGACCTTGATAACATATTTCAAAATGATCGAAATCAGGAGTGGCTCCCTTTTTCTGCATAATTATCTTCATTTCTAACAATAAGATAGAATCGATAATATGATTCTTGCACAATGTTCAAGTAACTTATTTGACGTATCCCGAGGCGAATAAACGATACACGTGTTTTTATCGTAATGGATAGATAGATATTGAGCAATCCGTATGATCTAGCTTTGCATTCCTCGAGATTGACCGGAGCATTAATCAACGTTCAATATCGCGGTTGACCTTATTCAACGGAGACGCCGGCCGTTGTTGGCGCCAGTGATCTTACAACGTGCGAAACTTCGGTGTCCTCGAGAGTGCATTCGCTGATTCGCACGGTGCACGTTGCGACCTAATAGTGAAAGTATCCTTATCAAGGTACACCCGTCTCTCCACTGTCGCAAGCGCAGGTGTCTTAGGTATCGTTAGAACTTTGAGTTAGACTTTCAAAGGAACCATCAATTCAAGAGATAATTTGACATAAAATTACACATGACTGACTTCACCGGAAAATATATTTAAAAATCTATAAGACCTCTGCTTTCACTGCCATTAGTTGCAAGCGTGATTTCTTGATGTATATGATTTCCAATATCATCGATAATATTTCTCATCGATGTACGAGATGACCGGTAATTACGATTCGAGATAATTTAGATATCAGATGTCGGATTTATAGATAGCTCGAGGATCGCGAAAATACATCTTTCGCCGCAGGATAGATTTATGATGCAGTTGGCTCGCAATATTAAGATTGGAAAGTGACTGGCGGAATTGATTCCGGTACCATGCTTGTTAATTAATAAAATAAAATTTAAATTTTGGTCACGCCGCGAGGTACTAATGTCTCGTTCGCGATGATTTATCCCCGCGTCCGTTCCAAACGCGGTCACGATAGTACGCAATTAGTGTCATCTTAATAGCGGGGTTCATTAACATTAACGATCGTATGGTAATACAAGGAGAGAATAATAATAATCGCGCATTGTTCGCCCCACGATATGATAACGAAGTAGGCAGGAAGAGGAGGCGATCGCCATCGCGACATCCCACGCGAAACCTCGATTAGATTTGTCGAGGAATTGCTAAATTGCGGAAAAGTCGGTATTCTTGGTGTGGTTGAGGATGAAACTTGAACTAAAGAGGAATACCTTCATTGTT
>NW_021849056.1:622290-623583 GCF_003651465.1 Formica exsecta | reverse complement strand
TATAAAAAATAATATTTTTTCAAGAGCATATGAGGGACTCTTATTTTCTATTTTCTTAAAATAATTATTATACAATTATCTTAAACTCAAGGATTATTTGATTAAAAATTTCTGAGATCAGGATACATTATTATAATAATATTACATAACATGTTTAAAATCGTCTTTTAAGGACTTTTGAATGCGTCTTTTTTATGGCATTATTTTTATAACAATATAAAGTATTTTTTTTTTGCGTAGAAATACTTGCGTGGAGAGAAAATTGTACGCTCACGGAAAAGTCGGTATTCTTGGTGTGGTTGAGGATGAAACTTGAACTATATAAAGAGGAATACCTTCATTGTTGGAAATCGCAGAATCGTGCGTATGACGCAGATACGCGTGCAATATATGGCATAATTGCAAGATATTTTTAAGGATGTCGAAACATTGACAAAAACATGAATATTTTGTAAACTGTTCTACTATTTCTTCTGAATATCTATGCAAAATCTGAGCACTATTCTCTTAACGGTTTGAAAATTATTTAAGTTTAAAATTATTATTGGTTCTTATGAAAAATCAAGAAAATTGTACGCTCACCATATATTTCAAAATAATAATCTCATCATTTATGGTACAAATAAAAACGTTGAACTTTAACAACTTAAATTCTACTCGTTTATCTCACGCAATGTATCACGTGAAAAAATAGTTATGACTTTATAAATTTCTTACAAGATCCCAAGTTTTTAAAATGGAGTCTGCCAGTTTGTACCTGTATTGTTTAATATTTACCGCAACGGCAAATTTATCGTTGCGGAGGCGGCAATTTTATGTCGGCACGCGTATCAGGCCTGTGTTTATCCGCCTGAAATCGGCCAAAAGTTTCGTAATAAAAGTTTCGGCTTAATCGTGGCCACTCGGCCACCGGTAATCATGGTTAAGTGACTTGTTACACGAGGCCGCATTACATAGTTGTTTCTTTCAATTTATCGATACGCTCTTTCAGAAAGAGCGAAGCATCGTTTATCGTTCATTCGCCAATCAGATTTCAGATAAGCAAGCAGTAACTTATGGCGATGAAATATGCGCCAACGCTAAGCATAATTAAAGGTTGTCGAAATGTAACAAACATATAATTTAACTTGATACACACAATTTGTTCTGACAATTTTATATAATTAGAGAAATTACGTGAAATTATTGTGTAATATTGCAATAAAAACGATTATTAAATCTTTTTTATAATAGCATATTAATTATAATAATATATCTATTTTTTGATAAACAAAAAAGATTTTTTTTAGGAAA
>NW_021849056.1:603069-622232 GCF_003651465.1 Formica exsecta | reverse complement strand
TTTAAATTATTTAGAATGAAAAAATTTAATATAATAATTATTTTATAATCATTTCACACACGATACAATTTTATAAAAATATTTTATATAAAATGTGATAAATAATATTTGTCGTTATTAAAAGTGATATTTCAATATTGTAAATCACTTCAAAAAAATTATTTCTGAAAATATATATTTTAGCTCTTTTTATTAATATATTACTTGAGAAATATTTAAATAAAGAATAGATGTTCGGGATGAATTATGGTCTGTAAATTGAAACAAAAATGCACATGTATTCTTTTCCGAAGACGTCAAAAACCATTTTATGATACTTTAATCCTTTTTATAATCCGGATTTATTAATTTTATTTTTCAAACAATATAATATATAAGAAATATGTTTCTTTTTTAATTTTGACAGTTTTTTTATTATTATTGTACAGCCAAAACATCCTTAATATCAGATTCTTTGATTTGATATACGCTATTTTTGCAGAAATTACTCGAAATTATTATTTGTTTTGTTTTTAGCAATAAATTCTTGTTGATGCTCGTGTAATTAGTTCTCGAATTAAGTTTCTGTGAAAGTGAAATTTGCTCGAAATTAATTGAAAAGTAAGTTACTTGTTTGTTCAGAGTTATTCGCGCGGAATTCTCACGTTTTATATTCTTCGCCTAAGTCCGCTTAAAAATTCCTCAGGAAGAATCGACGAGAGGAAAAAACGCGAGAGGAAACCGAATCCACGGCGAGATATTCGCGCGTAAATCGTTGGTATTCCGAGATAAATTCCGAGTCGTTCGATCGGGCGCGTTCGCTCTTTACGGACTATAGAATTTACAGCTCCGTAGAAATGGGCGAATTTCCATGGAGATGTGCATTCGCTGCGCATACATGGAAATAATTCTCTCCTACACCATTCGGACGGGCGGCGTAAATGGACACGAATCTGCGATTTCCAATGTAAAATAGTTCGACTATGTATTGTACATTATAATCGGATGAATATAACACGTGAATCGAGACGTTCGCGCACAGAGAAATCATTGATTGCAAATATATCGTGATCTTATGGGAAATACAAACTAGAATTCATTACGGCAAAACATGTCTTGATAATATATTCGTATAGAAAATATAATAATATTATAAATAATGAGACGATAAAATAATAGTACCAGAATTTTATTAACACTGACAGGGTACCATCATATAAATATTTATATTTGCTGATCCTTAATGCAAATTTCATAAATCTTTCCTGTATCCGTCTATATTCATTATAAAGTGGGCGATATTTTGTCAAGACTTTAAATAATTTATTTGACGTGAAAAAAAATGAATAAAAAATCATCACGCTGACGAAATGTCTTAAATACTAGCGAAAGTTAATTATAATGAAATGATTTTCTAATCGAAAAGATTGCATTTATCTTTATTGCGTCTGGTAAATTGTAGCGCACAGTCTTCTCTCTGTTTATTAACACGAGATAAACGAGCAAACATTCCGATCTGCTGCGTCGTCGATGATCAATGGCACGGACAATGTTAAAGTTTCGAGCGCACGTGACGTCTCTTTTGACAGCGCGACGCGAGAGAATGAATCTCGCCGGTCAAATTTTATCCGTTATCTCTCTGCGGTTTCGATTACGCAACATCGAAACCGAGAGACACGTTGAACGTGTATCTCGGAGCCGGTTAATTTCACGACGCGATTGACCAATCGCGCGCGAGGGTTTCGATCGGCCGCCGATATCTCGCTTGACTTATGCATATATAACGCAGCCCCGTATATTTAAAAGCCCCGTGCCTTATAAGGCATTCACGGCGCGAATCTGTTTATTCGAGCACCGGGCAATTATCGCGATACCATCGCGCTCGGATTACGCCGAGACGAGACGGCCGGCGCGAGCGTTTTCGATAGCACGAGTATCACGCTATCGAAGGGTGAGATGTGACAGACGTTATTGGATATATCATGCTTTTACAATGCGAGGAAACATGCATATATATATATCGCTATCTTATAGAAAAATTTAACCGTACAATTTTAAACCGTACACTGAAAAAAAAAAATTGTTAACTTAACTAAAATCGTTCAACTAAAAACTGCATTGTAGATTTGCTAATACACAGGCTATATTTGCTGTAGAGACTAATATGCGCCAACATATGTTTTAAATCGGCTATTTTTGCTAATCTTATGCAATTTGCGAAAGTTGCTGAGTAATACATTTGCGGACAAAGCGATATATTATTCCTTATTATAAACATTTTGAACAGGAACTTACGCGTGACGAGGTGGCCGAGTGGTTAAGGCGTTGGACTGCTAATCCAATGTGCTCTGCACGCGTGGGTTCGAATCCCATCCTCGTCGATTTCTTTTTTATTCTACAAGTTTTGCGCGTAGAATTTTGCATTTAATATAATTATAAATGAATAATATTAGGCTATATATTTTTTTGCGTTTACTTCTATGAAATAAAAAATAAATCAACTGTTCGCTTCCGAACTCGAAATACAGGAAACACAAATCGTGAATAATATATCTTAACGAACGCATGTATAAAGAAACAAGAGATTGATTTTAAATAAGTTAAAGGATCTATTATTAAAATTAAGTCGAGGTTTTTAGAGTATTTTGTTTATTAATGCTTCTTTATATACTATTAATATTTCTAATGCTATTATTTTTGCATTGCTTGTCTTTATTTAAAGCTTCTTAAATTAATTATAAAATAATTTTGTTATAGTTCTTACGACATTATATGTCCTTTTAGTACAGTTAGTGGGAAACCCTCCCTCAAGAAATCCTCGATAGTATAGTGGTTAGTATCCCCGCCTGTCACGCGGGAGACCGGGGTTCGATTCCCCGTCGGGGAGAGGACTTATTTTTGTACCTGCCTTATCCTAGCATTTTTGAATTGAAGTTCTTTGATGTTATTGCAAAATCGCGAAAAATGACCGTCACTATCGAAATTTTTTTCCTCGCAAAAGTTGTCCCGAAACTCGTCAAATCATTTGACGTTAAAAATAAATTTTTCAGATATCTCTCGCGCGAGAAATAAACGTGCACAATTGTTGCGATTATAAAGCAAGATCTCTCCTCAACGAACGCGTATTTTTTGATTTGAACGAATTACATAAATCCCCGTAAGAAAATTCAAACGATGCGCGCGGCTCTCTTGACGCTCGTGCACAACAATCGATAATGCGACAGACGCCCCCATGGTTTACTGCGGTTTAGAACGTGGCGTGACGTGGTTTTCTCGAACCGGTGTTTATTCCACGACAGTGCGGTAACTCTAGGATAGAAAGCCCCGTGAGATACCGGCGAGAGGGGCCCTAAAAGCGGCGCGTGCCAAAAAGACGGCGGGGGGAGAAATTATGGTGGTGCACGGATCGATTATTCCCGGTACACACAATACACCCGCGCGATGCTTACTGTCGCTTTAGAGATTTACTATTGCTCGCATTCATGGCGGCTTAATGTAAATTCACGCGTTTCCGATAGAAAGCGCCGATGGGGCTTTAAATGCTGCTGGAGTGCTTAAAAGGGGACTAGATAGCAATTTGCGCGATAGATACGATTTACGTATTCACTCGTACTATCGTTGGCGTATAGGGTGTATCGAGAAATGCGTAGTTAATTTGTATGGTATAAGATTTGTTGAACAATTTATTTCAGATAAAAAAGTTTTCATTTTTCAAACGATAGAAAAAATAATTAATATTTAATAATAATATTTATAAATATTTAGTTTAGGTCTTAATTAAATATTAATTAATTATTAGAAACAAATAGAGATTGTCGATAAATAGAGATATTAAATAATTTTGTACTGAGATTACTAGAAAAAAAAAATAACTTTACAATCCTTCAAAAATTGTCGTCAAACATATTTCGAGAACACTGTATACACAAAGTGGTGAAACCATGCTACGATCGGTAATTTTGCTGCACACTCGTGGCATTAATTATGTTTTTTTTTTTCAGTGTATATTTTAAAAGTGAGTACTAGAAAGGCGTCGCACAGATAAGGATATTAAATGTTATTAATTATAATTATTTTTTTTTGGTTTTTTTTTTTATTTGTCAGACACTTGCCATTTTTTGCGTAGAGATTAAATTTGGACGTAAAGTCAAGATTGAACAGACTCGATTAACTTGTCGATGCAAACGCGAATCTTTTAAATGATGTCGATTAATCTTCTCTAAAGGAGCAAATAAGAAAACGAGTCGATTATGCCTCGTTAAAGATCGGAATATAATATTCTCGAGTGTGGGTATTCATCAAATATTCAGTCAAAATTCATCAAATGTTGCTCGATTGCTGTGACGAAAAAGCAACTGTCGTTTCAAGCTATCGGAACTAATTCGAATCGATCGGTCCATTGATTGCGATACGGTTCATTTTCGACGAAAAGAAGATGAGTAATTTTGATGGAAAAAAGGGGACGTAAAATTGGAATTCGAAGCGATCGTTTTCGCTCGCATTTCGTGCATGTTCGACCCTGCATTTTACGTGCCGAGCACACACGTGTGCGGTTATTTAGGCGTGTTTGCATTGACGTTCGACTTGAGGTAAGTGGCAGTTCGCGGCTTTCGCGCGAGAGGCATCTTTTCGTCGCGATAATACGCAGCTGCATTATTCATGGCATCTCGCGCGATGTAGAATTAGAGAAACGCACCTGCGCTCTCTCTCCGCGCGCGAGGAGATGTCCCGCGGGTAATATATGTCCCATAAGAAAAATGTCATAGGATAAAGTGAGACGCTGCGTGAAGTTAGCGTCTCAAATTATCCTGTTGGTTTAATGACCAGAACTATTTGTTTAATTATCAAGAACTATAGAACTATTGAAAATAAACCCAGAACTCTCAATTATTTATGAATTTCCACGAAATAATACAACTTTACACATACACCTTACTTTTCTTATGCGGATTGCAATTTGGGCACTGAG
Organism: Formica exsecta; assembly: GCF_003651465.1. Lineage (NCBI taxonomy): Eukaryota > Metazoa > Arthropoda > Insecta > Hymenoptera > Formicidae > Formica > Formica exsecta. Next base: position 617,284 of record NW_021849056.1, on the reverse strand, counting down.
TTTTCAAAAATCGATTTTTTGCTTTTAATTGCTAGAACTATTGATATATTTGACACTTCAGAACTATTGTAAAACAAACTAGAACTCTGAAGAAATAATTGATTTTTATGATTCGGTGCGCTGCGTGAACTTAGCGCACCATATCTTCGGATTCGATTTTTTTATATTTAATCACCAGAACTATTTAAAATTTTTATGTAGAACTCTAGAACTATTCAAAAGAATGTCAGAACTCTAAAAAAACTTTTAGATTTTTAGATATGGTGTGCCAAGTTCACGGGAATGGTTTTATGAGGCATTTTTTCAATGTATATCGTATTATATCACGCGACAAAGAAAAATTTGCTATGAACCTGCTATTATAAGCCTGCGTTTATCCAATCATGGCACTCTTTATTTTGCTAAGTTTTTATGCGGCTACTTAACACGATCTTTTAATTAAGCATATAATTTTCGAGTGCAAGATATATATACAATATGTGTGTGTATTTAAGTAATAAAGCAAAGTACATATGTCGTGAAATATGCTAACTTGATAATTGTGCATATATTTGAATGAAAACATTGTTTTATTTGCACTGTGAAATGGTATGTCAATCTTCTCTCTCCCTGAAATTATGAAAGATAAATAATTAATATTTTTCTAATACAAAAACTCGCGCGTTATATATCCATATATATGCAAATATATTTGATTAATTTCGTGTCGAATATACTCAGGAATAATTTTATTTCAGCCAAGATGGACCGTGTAACAGCCCGGCTAGCTCAGTCGGTAGAGCATGAGACTCTTAATCTCAGGGTCGTGGGTTCGAGCCCCACATTGATTGCGATACGGTTCATTTTCGACGAAAAGAAGATGAGTAATTTTGATGGAAAAAAGGGGACGTAAAATTGGAATTCGAAGCGATCGTTTTCGCTCGCATTTCGTGCATGTTCGACCCTGCATTTTACGTGCCGAGCACACACGTGTGCGGTTATTTAGGCGTGTTTGCATTGACGTTCGACTTGAGGTAAGTGGCAGTTCGCGGCTTTCGCGCGAGAGGCATCTTTTCGTCGCGATAATACGCAGCTGCATTATTCATGGCATCTCGCGCGATGTAGAATTAGAGAAACGCACCTCCGCTCTCTCTCCGCGCGCGAGGAGATGTCCCGCGGGTAATATATGTCCCATCCCCCTGCGTCGTTTCGCGGCTTGAATTAATCGCGTCGACGCTGCTGTCGCGATGCCGCGAAAGTCTCATCACGCGTGCACGCTTCGACGAATACCCGCGTTTGCCACGGAATTTTAGGATGGCTCGTCTGGATTGCAGCAACAGGAAAACGAAATGACGAGACGGATTTTCCCCATGTACGCTGCTTCATGGTTAGTTATTGTTTGCATAGAAGATTTCGGGAATCTAATCAGATTTCTCACACACAAAAGAACCACGGATTCCTATTGGGAAATCTAGAAATATTCAGATGAAAAGTGTAACTGTTTTAAAAACGCGATTTTAAATGGGAAATCCAAGCAAATTCCATTTGCTTTATCTAATGTTTTCTCAAAATTCTTTTTCGATTTTCATTCAACATTAGAATTAAGCAGAATATTTAAAACAATTTGCTAGATAGAAATTTAGAACGGCTTAACGATGCGAAGATATCTAATTTTATGTCTCCATTCACCATCTTTCTACATCCATTATTTAAATTTTATTTCAGCCAAGATGGACCGTGTAACAGCCCGGCTAGCTCAGTCGGTAGAGCATGAGACTCTTAATCTCAGGGTCGTGGGTTCGAGCCCCACGTTGGGCGACTTACTTTTTGGCATATTTGAGGATCCATACGAAAAAAATATGGAATCATTAATTTTTTGATTAGCAGCGTTAGCCGATTGCGCCACGAAGGTGATACACGTGACAATTTTTATGAAATGTAATCGCAGATATGACCTCACAAGATTACACCCCAAGAGAGAGATCAAAGTCCACTCAATTAGTATTCGTATCGCGTATTTGGTGCAAATGGGAGATAGTTCGAATATCGTCGCAGAATCGATCGATGCAAGAAATTAATTCATCAGCTGTTGAAACGAGCAAGTGAAATGATACTTGATGGATGATTATGTATAACGCGGTTTTCGAGCAAAATATTTGTCTTCACGAGTTCCACTTTCCAACTTTATTTGCTAAACAAAGTCGAACAGGTGATTCGAGAGGTACAAAGTACAGCAGGAGTTTCGAACGCACGCAGGCTGGTGGTACACGGTAAAAACGAAAAAACAAACGATCTCGGCTCGCGATGGATCACAAATACGGTTGTTCAAATAATTCTACGTCTTTTATTGCGCAACAATATGAAATAGAAGACGTCTTCATCAGCGGTTCTTTTATCTTACTGAGTGGTGTCGGTTCTTTTATCTCCGGGTCGACAGATAGAATTTTGTGCGATTATTTCTTCATATTTCTTATAATAGACTTGGAAGTCGACAGTGGGTGTATTTCTCGATACATAAATCGGAGAGATAAATCGAAAGTGAATGTGTGCATCATTTTTGATAGAGAGAAATAAATCAAAAATGAATGTATCATGATAGGATTTTCAGATGTTAATTTAGGAATATAATAATAATAAATAATAATAGACGAAGCGCACTACACACACATGCACACACATACACGTCAAATACGTCACTCGCGCGCGTGACATCGTCGAACGCGATGACGCGCACACTTCCTCAATCGGAAATCGATAATAGCATCGTTGGCTCGTATCGCAAAACCAGACGCGAGTCAGGTTGCGTCCGAATTGGTCGCGAATGCAGCGAAGCGCGCGACGATGATTGATTTAGAAATTACCGGCAACCTGGTATATCTGGTATTCTTGCCTCGGGCCGACCTCGATTAATTTTGCGTCTCGAGCACATTGTCATAATTCGTTTCGAGCGTAAATCGTGATTGAACAAAAAAAGAATGACATAAAAGAAAGAAAAAATTAATATTATTTAACTTAAAATAAAAGTTAAATAATATTAATATTATTTTATTATTCTCTCTCTCTCTCTCTCTCTCTCTCTCTTCGGTATAAGAAATGATACAACGTTTGCACGATTTAAACACGTAAGTAGATACAAACTATATCTACTTTAATACTTGAATATTATTTGCAATTGTTTTGTTGTTTAAAAATACATAAAAATATAAATCTGAAATTTTTGCATTGTTTTCCATCGGGAATTATGCAGATTCGGTCGTGTCGTGAACTGCAACGATGACAAGCGATATATAATTGATTTATCAACTTGAACTAATCACAATTCAATCCAACAGCGAATGCACTGGCACTGATACGATTACGGTGCCGAGAACCGCTTCCCTGTGTACCCTCGTGAATTCCATAGACAAGACGATTATACAGACATTAATTGATTGGAAACGGTAGTCTCCTCGATGCTTTCGTTTTCACGCACATGTGTCCAATCATGTCTTCATCAAATTAAACCACGAATCTTTTGTCGAATTTCAACAATAAACGAGCGATTCGTACAATTTAATATTCATCACATATACAAATAAATTTATTTTAATGTTCATTATATATTTTATTTATATAAAAAATAATATTTTTTCAAGAGCATATGAGGGACTCTTATTTTCTATTTTCTTAAAATAATTATTATACAATTATCTTAAACTCAAGGATTATTTGATTAAAAATTTCTGAGATCAGGATACATTATTATAATAATATTACATAACATGTTTAAAATCGTCTTTTAAGGACTTTTGAATGCGTCTTTTTTATGGCATTATTTTTATAACAAAAAAAAATTGATAAATATATGATGCGTGTATTGATGAGACTATTATACAAATTGAGAATTCGCGTGTCTCAAATTCACACAATGCAGCTTGCAGTTACTTGACATTTAAATATATAAATAAATATTTCATTTTTTTAACTAAATGCTGAAATTTATCAAAGCACGTCGTAGGATTTTTTACGGTTTTTATTTAAATGAAATAAATCACGAATATCCATTTATACGTCTACGGCAGAAATTGAATTCGAGAATCGAGCCTAAAAGTAGTTTTTTTTCGGAAACGTTTTTCTCGACGAAGTTCTTGTCGAGGAGAATTGGTAGTCGATCGACGGTGAAAACGATTTCGTCCATTGACTAGCGTCCGGTTTGACCAGTCGAGGACACGACAAAGGGCTGACGAGGAAGGAAGAAAGAAGGATATAGTCCGTCGATTGCTTTTCCTTCTGGCTACGAGTAATATCGCGTCTTTTCAAGGTAAAACGAATAGTTCCGCGACAATGGATCTTCGACGAAGGACTCACCGATGTGTCTCGAAGCGTCGTAAAGAACATTTTCTTTCTATTTTTGTCTCATCGCAACATAGTAGCAGGATAAAAGTAGGATTGGCATGGGATGGAGCATCAGAATCCTTTCGTCGGATAAGATAATAAACCAGGATGTTAAAAAAAGTAAGAATAAAGGAGGTAGATAAATCCACAAATCGTACCTGAATCGTAACGCTAAAATCTGAAAGAATTATCCGATAATTATCGGAGATTGATAATTAAATTTTTATCGGACAGAATTTCCGGTATGAATAAGATCGGAGGAATAATTAATTACTACAACTTTAATAATAGAAAAAGATAGGTATTTTTTTTTAAACTGCTTTATCTCAAATTAATAATTTACAAAAGTCCAAAAACATTGATTAAAAGACTTTTTGTCACTTAGAATTTTAATAGGATGTATGTGTCATATATCAAAACATTGACAAAAGCATAATTTCGTAGACTGTTCTATTATTTCTTTTTAGTATCTGTACGAAACCTGAGCAATTCTCTTAACGGTTTGGAAATTATTTAAGTTTAAAGTTAATATTGATTCTTATGGAATTTTTGTAGCACTTATTGACAAATTTGACAAGGAAAAAACATTGCCAACGAAATAAAAATTTTCACATATATTAAGAAAATTCTAATAAATATTTATGCAAAACTTGATTTAGATTTACTTATTTGTTTAAAAGTTATTTACTAAAATTTGTAGAAAAATATTATCTATCTCTCTCTCTCTTTCTGCAAATTATTCGTTTTTCTTTGTTTCTTGCAGTTGATTTCAGAGAGATATTCACGATCAAAAATTTTTGTCATAAACTAGGAAAAATATTAATTACAACTATCTTCTTTTACGAAAATATTAAAAAGCATATTATTTTATGATACTTTAATTCTTTTTATAATCCGGATTTATATATTTGATTTTTCAAACAGTATAAACGTAAGAAATGTGTTTTTGTTTTTTTAATTTTGACAGTTTTTTGCTGCTATTGTACAGCCAAAACATCCTTAAAAAGCTCTTTCTCAAATTTAATCCTGTAACTTATATTTCCTCCACTTATCACATTGAAAATATTTTTCTATAAGGGTAGGCAAATTTTTCAATTTATTGCGAAATTACATTTGTTCTGACGTAGAATTTCTCGCGTGACGTGAAAGGCATATAAAGCGGGATATATGTGTATGCCACATGTCCCATGTGTTATAGTTATTTCATCGTGAGGATTTGCGGTTTGTATGGCGGTAAAAGGTGCACCGTAAATCCGCGGATTTCGATGAATGGCGCGTCATCTCGTCATATCCGCGCGACCTTCCGAGTATAGCAGCCTTTGCAGGGCTCGTCAGCATCGTTCCGTAAACGTGTGTCGTTAATCAAACGAGATTTACGCCCTTCTCGGCGATTCTCATATCTCATAATGAGAATGTGAATTTCGTCGTGATCGACCACTGTCTCTAACAAAACGCTTTCAGCTTTTGAACGAATTTAAAGTGTATTTTTTTAATTTTAATTTATTAATCTCGTGTAAGTAATTAATTATTCCTATAGCGTTCTCTAATAATTTCTGTTAGTGTTTTAACGTGTATAGCGAGCAAGTTCACATTTATCATTGTCAATCAATAGCGAACAAAGCGGTACAATAATAATACGATAACGATGCAACGCACAATCTACACCGTGCCGCTTGTTGAGCCGGGAATATTGGTGTTTGTTGAGGCCGATTAATTAAATGATCGCGATCGACGTGCCGCGAATTCGCGCGCGAAAATGCAGGAGAGCCCGTTGCACCGTGCGAATTTCACAGCGGATTACCGATGCTCATTTGAGAGAGAGAGAGAATGCACCCCGCATCTATCATCGTGTGTACTTACATAAAAGGGGAAGCACGCGCGACTAGTTGTCGGTTTAAAAAAAAAAAAAAAAAAAAGAAAGGGAGAGAGAAAGAAAAAGAGAACAGTCGGAGCTGCATTGGAGCAGCCGGAGGCGCTCAGCTGTTCGAGGATCGTCAAACACGAGCGAGGGTCGGCACGCCGCAAAAGATCCCGATGAAATAAATATACACGAGGAGGAGAGAGGTAAAACCGCGCCCCCAAAGACGCGTCGCACCCTCGCGCGCGTTATGATGCGTTTGACGTTGTCGTTCAACACAAAGCACCCCACTCGCATACTTCACCGACGACGAGTCACGGTAAACGAAGGCGTATAATTGCTGCCGCGATGACGCCTGTTTGCGGTACCTCACCTACGGTTGATCGATGCGCCACTCCAGCTTCAGAGAGTTCGTTAATCTTTGTTTATCAGAATTCTAATGGATGGACAATATTGTATTTTCGACACTCGAATCAGACTACGAATCGTTGTTTCAACGACTCGGTCAGTAAATCGTAAATCGTACGTAAAAAAAAAAAAAAAGAACTCGTGCTTCGGAGACGTAACGCTTTACGATCGTGCAGGAGGCACGAAAAGCTCTCCTCTTCTAGAGGGTGGCATTTTTGTGAGCTCTCTCTTCCGGCACGCTCGGCCAGGCGTAGAGTCCGCGCTCGCGCGGTTCTCTAACGAGCCGTGAAATGAATCATACATTGTTCCGGGCGTCGCGTTCACACGTGCGCCCGAAATCGAAAGGAGAGACCGCCGGTGTGAGTTGTGGAAGGAAAACGGTTCGATTAACCGTGAAATTCGCTGCCACCGCCGCGACGAGATTCTCTCGACCGAGAGCGATTGCTATACCGGCGTTGCATCTCTTTCTGTCCCGCATTCGTAGCTTGAACGATCCCTTCTTTTTTTTACACACTGTCAAAATAAAGATGCCAAATACTGCGATTCGCGATAATTTCTTAAAGGGACTAAGCAATAGTATTTGTCGAAAATGAAGTTTTTTGGGGGGAATTTATTACAAAAAAATGAATTAAAATCGAGAATTGTCCTTTAACAAAATGTTTATTAGAATTATAAATTATAAAAAAAATTTTTTTGTTGAGAATATGCATTAAAAATGGCGCTGCAAATGGCTGATCGAAAAGAATTTTTAAATAAATTTTGTAGTGACAACTCAAATACAGAAGCTTAAATCGACTTGAAAAAAATTGAGCATGTTTACAATATATATAATTTTGGACTGAACCTCTAAAAAGTCTGTTCGAACTTTAGTTTTTGTGAAAAAAATTAAACAGATCCATTTTTTGACGAACTTTTTTAAAAAAATTGTTTGATTTTTACTGCAAAACTTATTTAAAAATCATTTTCGATCAGCCATCTGCAGCGCCATTTTTAATGCATATCAACAAAAAAAAAATTTTTGTTTATATCCCTAATAAACATTTTGTTAAAGAACAATTCTCGATTTTAATTCATTTTTTTTGTAATAAATTCTCAAAAAAAGACTTTATTTTCGACAAATACTATTGCCTAGTTCCCTTAAGTACTTTTATGAACGCTTGAAATGACACATGTGTGATTTATAATTACATTTATTTAATTTAAATGACGCAAAATATTACAGAAATTTACTATATATGTTTTTTAACTCTGATGTGCATACATGCGTTAAGCAATATGTACAACGTAAATAAGAAAAATAGGTCTGCCCGTCGATTTTGATTTCCAGTGCGGAAGTCCTGCTCCAGTTACTGCCACCCTATGCTTCGTCCTAAACGTCGGAAGTCGACCTTAATACTTTATCGCTCCGCCGATGGTTTCTCGATAAAATATTCACAAAGCTGCTCGTCATTCAAAGTTCAGTATTCCGTTGGAACTGCAGAATAACCTGTACATATTTGATCGTATAAATGTCATAATAGACGATAATTTTCTATTTTAAAACATAATTATACATAATTTTAATCTTATAAATATTCTTTATTAATTCATTTTTTTATATCGAGATGAAATGAAATATTTTTACCCGCAAAAAAACTGAGAGAAATATACGATTTTTTTCTTTGAAATTCGAAAAATGTTCCAACTTTTTGCAACGTATAATTTCTTTTGAATACTGGCTATGAAACCGGGTATCTCGTGTTACAGAACCCGCTGAAATACGACGTCATCAAAATCTCGTCGCGTTATTCCGTGCCTTCGTGAACAATCGTTTCCTTTTTCTTTTTTTCGTGCCGCAGAATTGCGCGTCGTGGGTGTGCCGCGTCGTAATGTTGTAGGTGACATCAGGTATTTCCGGTTTTCGTGTCCTTCGCGGTTACGTTGGCCGAATCTGGTCACGGATAATTCGCGAGAAAGCGTCGATCGAGCGAATCGTTGCGGAGGACACGCGCTTTTTTTATTCCATCGATCGTTTTCATAAAATACCTTGATGTAAAATTCTCGCGCAAAGTTCTGCAATTTAGCAATTTGAATATATGACACTCTTATATTATTATACATCTTGTATTATTATATTTTACATACTTATCGGTCCGAAGAACTTTGGTTCATGTTTCTGTCATACATAAAAAAAATAATTTGTACTTCCAGTATTATTATTATTATTATTTTTTTTTATTATTTGATATTAATTATAATCTTAATAAAAATATATTATTTGAACAGTCTTTAAATATCTATTCTTTACATTACGCAGTGCAGGATATGCATTGATCGTCGTCGTTCAATATAAGGATGTATGTGTCATACATATGTTGAAACATTGATGAAAGCATGAAAATTTCGTAGATTGTTCTACTATTTCTTCTGAACATCTGTGCAAAACTTGCGCACAATTCTCTTAACGGTTTGGAAATTATTTAAGTTTAAAATTATTATTGATTCTTATGAAAAATCACGTATTGTAGCACTTATTGACAAATTTAACAAGGAAAAAACATTGCCAACGAAATAAAAATTTTCACATATATCAAGAAAACTCTAATAAATATTTGTGCAAAACTTGATTTAAATACACTTACTTATTTAAAAGTTATTTACTAAAAATTGTAGAAAAATATTATCTGTCTCTCTCTCTCAAAAATTCTCTCTCTCTCTCTCTCTCTCTCTCTTTCTGCAAATTATTCTTTTTTTGTTTCTTGCAGTTGATTTCAGGAAGTATTCACGATCAAAAGTTTTTGTCATAAATTAGGAAACATATTAATTACAAATATTTATTTTTCTTATAATCCGGATTTATTTATTTGATTTTTCAATTTTTTAAATGTAAACGTAAGAAACATGTTTTTTTTTTTAATTTTGACACTTTTTTACTACTATTATAGAGCCAAAACATCCTTCATAGAAATGTCATGCTGTCACGCACGCCGATGCGATTTTCCATTATGAGAAAATTTGTATCGAGAGATGTGAAATTTTCTCGAATATCGATGAACCGTTCATAAATGGGGAATTAAATTGTTCGTGTCGACTTCGGCAAAATCCGTTTCGCCGGTTATCGACATTTCGCGTACACGATATGCGGTCGGTCGCTAGTTCAGAAATATAGTATTTTCTCTGCTCGGGGAAGAGAGATCCGCCTCTGCCAGATTATTCCGTTATCGCGGAAGAAATCGAGAGATCGACCGATAGGAAGCGTCCGTCCGGGATTACAGCCTACACTTTACGGAAGTAAAGCGCACACGCGGCGGTATCGAATACCCCCGGTGACATCCAATAATCCTAGGATACGACCGAGGGCGAACGTGACTCGTGAGAAGCCGTCCGTAAATCGCGATAATACTCGGCGCTCTCTTTAATAACGACGTAGCGGCAAAATGTTGCGCGTTGCTAAGATACTTGGAAGGATACTTGTGTCGACGCTAAAGCATACTAATTCGACGCTTTTGTAATAACAAAGACTCTTCGCCGCTTTTTGTATACATTCGATAAAGACAGAAGCTGACTCGGTAATCTTAGAGCACCCTATATTTTGCTTGCTGCTTATTTTTTTTATTTATAATGACGTATACTCCGTATGAGGGATAATCGATCGATCGCGATTAATGTTTTGCCATGAAAAAAGATATTTATAATTTTTTTTTACATGAGTCAAAATTGCCCATCTGTCGCGTACGCCTTCTTTTAATCCGCGGCTGCAAAAAGGGCGCGGAAAAAACCGGCGTCGGCGGTTTCCGAAACTATACATATAATCACGTCGCGCCGCATTATCCGCGAAAAAGCTGGCGCAGCTTCCGCACTGGACGCCAGCCAGGATAAATATCAATTTTACGACGTCTGCGGATACGCACGCTCTCTTGTTTGCTCGGCCAAACTCGCATGTTGCCGGCAGAGCCTCCTCGAATTGTAGCCGATTCGATTTATCGTCGCGGATTCCGACAAGTGAGTCACGTTTAACTCTAAAACACTGACTATTTTTTTCGTCGGATTTTTTGTCACAAAAAAAATTATTTTTCTATAAAAATATACTATGATAATATGATAAAATTTTGTCATGCGTCGACCCCCGGATATTTTTTTAGATATTCACTTCTCTAAATGAAAACGAAAATTGCTCGCGTACGTATCGTACAGATTCTCTCGTTACTTTATATTATCAATTTTTTTCTTTATTTTAATTAATATTTTTTTTAAGCATAGACGCGAACCAGCCATCTAACGTAGCCTTCCGGCGTTGCGCCAGTAGCTTTACGATTCTCATAAAAGTTATTCCATGGTGGTGGAATTTTTTTTTTACGTTGAAAAGTAGAGTTTTATGCAGACAAATGCTGGGGATGTCGGAGAAAGAACGCTGAATAATAACGCGTGTGGTGAAATAAATTGCATTGTACTGCTTGAATATTAAGCCAGTTTACATAACGCTATTGTTACAAACTCGTCATTACACACTTGATAAGTAGAGTATGATTAAAGTTTGATGGATGTTTTTGTTGAATAATTAAATGTTTTGTTTTGCACAAAGTTATTATATGGAAAATTATTGTGTGCGTTACGTTATGAATTTGTATTGATTTATTGAGAGTAATGTAGGTCGTTCAATGTGTTTGGGTAATAAAATTATTTATTAAATAGCAAATATGGATCGTCATTAAAATTTTTATAACTTGATTTGATTCTCTCTCGCTCAATGTAATATTCAGCAATTCGCGATAACACTCGGGAAAGGAAAAGATTTGCAATTTTCAGATAAGACAAACTTACATTGAATAAAGGTTTAATCATTTTTCGGATAAGTGAATTATAAGGGAAACTCGCAATAATATTACGTTGAATTTCCGGCGAAAGCGTAATCACTTTAATGAATATTACCTTGGATAATGCATCGAGCGCTTTAACTAGCCCGACTCCATTATCGGCCGTGTCACTCTTCGTTATTAGATAAAAAATTAACGGTCGATCAATCAGGATCAATTTCAAAAATGGCGCTGCTGCGGCTGCCAAGATAGACGGCGCTTTATTTTTATTTTCTACAGGATGATTATATAGACAGGCGCGGCAAAAGATATTCATATCTGGCACGATTTCTCCTCTCGCGCGTCAAACCGTCAATTATTGTCCATTAATCTCTTATTGCACGATCGACTCGGTCAAATATTTAATTATAGTTCTCACATATAAAGATGTTGTCGTGTCATAATAAAATTGGAAATATATTAATGTGAAGATTATTATGCCTCATAAATCATTGTTGGTATTAAATTACAAGTCTAGTACATTAGAATACGATATCGAGAAGAGAAAGAAATATAGACGAGAGTTTCGCTTTTTAGTATAAAAGTGTTTACCCGTACATTAACACGTATTGTACGCGCATATTGAACGGTTGAATAATCCTCATGGTACGCGAATTACCGTGATATAACGATGAATGTAATTAATGTACTACACAGGAATTCCTGCCGCATTGCATTTTAATCATAATACACTTTGACGGGATACACAATAACGCACTCGATTCTGAATTAGATCAGCAATCGAAAGTCATCGCAAGAATATGGAAGTTTAATTGTTTATAAAATTACTAATCTATTGATTTGAATAAAAAAAAATAATTAATACTCTAAAAACCTCATTATACATATATGCAACTCTTTAAAATAATAAAATTTAATAAACGAAATCACTTGGTGAACGTATACATACAGGGTGTTTCAGGAGGAATGGTCAATATTTTAGGACATGATTGTACATATTATTTTAATCAAAAAAATTTGTATAAATATGTGCCCTATTATTTAAGTATGCTTGTGCAAATAGTTTTTTTTTTATTTTTTTTTTTTTTTTTTTTTTGATTTAACGACGATTACACGCACATGCGTCATTCGAACGGACTTTGAACGATGGTAACATGACCGCGTGAGAGAAATCACGTGGGCGACACAAAATTTGTCGTTTGTTATCGTTTCGATCAAGAGACGATGGGGATGTGAAAGAAAACTTGAAGTGATTATTTAAAAGAGCTATATATGTTTCACATTATTGTGCTTTTAATCATTTTCGAGATCTGGTTGTTTTAAAACGCTCTGATAACATTTATTCAAATGTATTGTCTTACTTAAGAATAATATTCGTTAAGTAGTTAAATAAGGGAATATTGTGTAAGAAATACAGAGAGAGAGAGAGAGAGAGAGAATTTATCTTATTTTTGTTATATTTTATTTTCCAATTATTAATTACTATTCAACACCAAATTTACCTTATGTTTTATCAAATCATTTCTGGTAGATTTTTTAGCTAATTACAAATCTGGCCGTAAAAATGGCGTATCATGTCAAATTTTTGAGAAAACCTCAGTCAAAATTGCTTAAATAGGCGTTTTTGATATTTTTGCGTGAGTTATATCTTTCGATGGGGACATGCTCTAGAAAGCAATGACAGTTCAAAATGAAGCTCAAGACTTATATTTTATGTTAAAAAAAGTGCCAAAAATCCCAGGCAGGAAAGGTCTTCTTGAAAGAAGATGGTCGAAACATAAGAAATATTTATCACAGTGTCCCCCAGTCATACGTCTCCCCAAATGTCCGTTACCAATATTTAAAAAAAAATCATTCCAATCATGAAAATTGATATGTATACGTTTGCCTGGTCATTCATCACGAATCACGTGTTGAAATTTCAAAATTAAAAATGAAGGTTCTAAAATTGGCGGACCAAATTTTTGAAAAATTATTCAAATCATGGAAGTGGGTATGTGTTAGTTTTTGTGGTCGCTATCACTTAAAAACAAAATTAGAATAATTTTTGGCACTAGTATTTTAGTAACGGACAATTGGAGACGTATGACTGGGGACACTGCGATAGATGTTTCTTATGTTTCGACAATTTTTTTTTAAGGAAAACCTTTCCTGCCTGAGACTTCTGGCATTTTTATCATAAAGTATAAATCTCGAACTTTGAGCTGTCACTGCTTTCTGGAGCACGTCCTCATCGAAACATATAACTCACGCAAAAGTATCAAAAATTCCTATTTTAGCAACTTTGAAGTTTTCTCAAAAACTCGACGTAATATGCTATCTTTATAACCAGATTTGTAAGCAGCGCTAAAAAGTCTACCAGAAATAACTTGATAGAACTTGAAGCAAAAAAAAAAAAAATGATCTCATTTTGTCAACCCGTGTTATTTTCGAAATGTCTATATCATTTTCTTTTTCGTTCCCCAATATTGAGAGGAGAGCTAGCGTTCGGAAATTTTGTCTCCTGTAATACATAAATATTATTCTACTCTATCCCATCCTTATCACGGGATTCTCCAAATGCGGTTGGTTCAAGAGAACCCGAAGGGCACAGTCCGAGCAACTTTCCGTGGAATTCTATCTCGTTCGAAACACGTGACTCCCGGATGGAGAGGAGGAGCATTCAGATCCTCCTATTTCGGGGGTTTGCGCGTTTCGTAAAAATCCTGTAATTCGCAGACAGAACATTCCCTCGGTGTCGACGCTCCTTTGGGACGCATCGTACGAACGACGCGGATGTCAGAGAAGAGGCGCCCTTTCCCTA
>NW_021849056.1:579969-602972 GCF_003651465.1 Formica exsecta | reverse complement strand
TTTCCCTACGGCCCTGTCGGTCGCCCACCCTCCCGTCGTCGTCGCCGTAACCGGCAGCAGCGCTCATTGTCAGTCTCGCTCGAGCTACCGTCACGTGCGGACGGTTTTCTCCGTTCGCGTCCGCTCGGCTCCGAGTACTCGTGAGCGTGATCGCGAATAGACGCAGTGCGAAACCGACACAGTTGTCAGAATTAAGTGTCGCATCTTACATTGTGAACGGTTGCAAAAAAATAAGAAATTGTGAGCCTGTCTCTCCGGTAGTAGCGACGCAGCACCGCTGAAACCGATGGGGGATGACGTTCGATGGAGACAAAGGTACGATAAATCTCGATTTTGATTTTCAAAAGGGGGTTGAATTTGACGACTGTGTGTTATTCACGAGTGTGCGTGACGCGTCGCGGGATGAAATTCTTTGATGAAGCTCGGTCGCGAGGGGATTGACTAGGGACGTGATTTCGAGTATTTTTAAGGTTGAAAGATTCGACTCGATTACAGGCATTCGGCAAATACGATCGTATTCGGCATGTGACGTTTGGCGGGCACGTTGTAATTTGGCATGCAGAGATTGGAATCGTCCAAATATTTGCTCGTCGGTAGATTTGAATCAGGAATTTAAGTATACATTGCAAGATATATATATATATATATCTAAAAACCTTATTCTCTTTCTTTGAACAACGTCTAAAATGTTGAATACATTTTAATGTTAATTACATTTTAATGCGAAATGTTGGAAGATATTTAAATTTAAGCTTGATGACTTTTAAAAAATTTTTATATATTTGATAATCTTTTTTTCACATTTCCCATAAATCTTTCTTTTTCCAAAATCTCGCTTCGACATCTCGTTTCGAATTGTGTGTCACTTATAAAATAATAAAACAATAACAATCTATGCAATATTTATATGCACGATATTATACTAGCATAGTTTTACACACCCACACTTATATATATAATTTACTTTTATTCTTTTTCATTATTCAAATACGCACAGATATCATTATCGCTATTATTATGAAATAATTATATCAAACACAAGTCCACTGTTATTTATTACATATTAGATATATTATTACATATTAGATTTTTTATACGCGTTACCGTGACTAATGCGAGATTATTTGTCTACTTTCTCGTGAGAATATATCTTGCCCGTATAATCGCGCGGCTGTAATTCCTGCCAGGAGATTCCTTTCGTCGATAGGATTCAGAGCGTCGCAGGTCGGCGCATCGCGAACCCCATGTAAGAGTCTCGTCGCAATTTCTCCGCGAATTTCTCCCGGCAATTTCTAAAAGTGACGCTCCTCTCTTCGCGGGGCTTATTACGTGGCTCGTGACCTCGCGCGGAAAAGCCCAACCTGGAGAATGAATCCAGGCGGCTTGAAACGAATGAATTCACGTACAGGCATCGCAGAAACGGTGTGAGTCTGCCTTCGTGATTCGACGATTTGTCGACGGTGGAGAAGAATTCGCGACGGAAACGTACGTGCGTGGTGTGGTACGCCTTGCGTAGCCATACGTTCCCATCGCAATCTCGCGCTTCCGGTGATCAGCAGACAGCCCGCTAGAAAGTTTAAGCGGTTTCTTCGTCATGCTCTCATGATTCGAGAAAACTTACACGCGTAACTCGATTGCGTTACGCTATTTCATTATTTAATCCTTAGGCATAGATACTCATCTGTGTGATACTAGCATTATTTAAAGTTATATAAATCATGCGATTAAGCTTAAATTTATTTATTTATTATTTATTTATTAAATATTAATATAAGTAAATATTTTAATGTTAATATTTAAGGAAATACTTATATTTATTAATCAAATATTAATATATAATACAATTAATTATGTACATATGAAATTGCACTTTATTATAATGTTAATGCAATCGATTGACTCTGATCTGAGAAAAGCTACGGTGGACTTTAAGGAAGGTTTCGTTCCCACGGCAAGTATATATATGATTGTTTCGCGGAGCCTTTCAAAGTTCTAATCGTCATAATTTGACAACGCCCACGGGCGGAGCGCTGTAATTTTCGAGCTTAATGATCCGACTCGAGCCGCGGAGACAGATCGAAGCAAGTTTTTTTTCCCCAGTTTAAAGTTGAGAGCGACGCTAGTAGGGAGCGGTATCGCGTTCGCTCGCCAGCGGGGGTGTCTCGCGCGCGCGAGGAAAAGGGGTGGCTGCGAAGTGCGACCGTTTAATCGCCCCAACTTCGACAACTCCGCTCTTTGCCTCGCGGCGCCTTTAAGAGCGAAACACGCGTGAGTTACAGCACTGCAGTGCGGTGCAGTGCGACGAGGGTAAAGTTAGCAGTGATCGACATTTGCGCCCTTTTAAGGATGTTTTGGCTGTACAATAGTAGCAAAAAACTATCAAAATTAAAAAAAAAACATATTTTTTACGTTTATTTTGTTTGAAAAATCAAATAAATAAATGATTATAAAATTTTACGTTTATTTTGTTTGAAAAATCAAATAAATAAATCCGGATTATAAAAAGAATTAAAGTATCACAAAATAATATGGTTTTTAACGTGTCTTTGTAAAAGAAAATAGTTGTAATTAATATTTTTCCTAATTTGTGATAAAAACTTTTGATCGTGAATACTCTCAGAAATCAAATGCAAGAAACAAAAAAATTGAGTAATTTGCAGAAAGAAAGAGAGAGAGAGAGATAATATTTTTTCTACAATTTTTAGTAATTAACTTTTAAATAAATAAATGGATAAAGTTTTGACAAATTTTTGGACAAATTATTATTAGAGTTTTTTTAATATATGTGAAAATTTTTATTTTGTTGGCAATATTTTTTCCTTGTCAAATTTGTCAATAAGCTACAATATGCGAGTTTCCATAAGAATCAATAGTAACTTCAAACTTAAATAATTTTCAAACCGTTAAGAAAATTGTGCTCAAGTTTTGCATAGACTACTTAGAAGAAATAGAACAATCTACGAAATTTTCATGTTTTTGTCAATGTTTTGACATATGACACATACATCCTTAAAGATATCATCGACCCTGAATAAGGGCGATTTGAAAACGTAGATGATGACCATCGTCGTTTTTTAACAATTAAATAGGAAAACTGGCAAGTAAGAGCCAAGGCGCAGGTATTGGAGCGCGGATTTATTATTACTAAATTTTAATAATAAATGTGTATTAAAATGTACGTTTCGGACCGTTTTTGGTCCATCTCTTTAGCATAGATATAAATATATAAGGATTAAATCGTCATTTTAAAACTTGACATACACAATATTTCTTATTGCAGTCAAATTTTAAATTAAAATCTATAATCAGAAAGGAAGACACACTAAAACCCGCGTGGAGTCTGTACAAATTAATAGACCTTGGTCTATTAATTTAATAATATATTTAACAATAATAAATTCGCGCACTAATTTAGTAAAAATTTCCATTGTTTCTTTTTTTCCTTCGAATGTTTTTTTCTTTTTATTTACGCAATTAAAGGCCTTTAGGATTTAATCCCGCGAAGAAAATCTCTTTCGATGGGGAGAGGATAGAAATATCCCGTGGGTGCAGTCGAGAGCTTCGACTTCAGGATCGAGTGGGTGGAAAGTTATCCTGGGAGATCCTAGTCTTCGTTCGAGAGCTACTTTGAGAGTGGAGGGAGAGAGAGGCTGTGCAGGGGACTATGATGGAATCTGTTCAGTGACCATAAAAGGCACGTTATTGTCTGCTCCCGAAAACACCCGAGAAACCTCTTAGAAAGAACTTGATGTGAAAATTTGTAGGTCGATCCATTTGCCATTGTTTTATCTGAGGTGTCGATATTTTTGTCAGCTGAAAGGTACGATTCTTCTTGTCTCTTGGCGTCGATAAAGATGATTGAAAAGTATTTTCTGAAAATAGTTTGCGAAGAATCGAAGTGTGATGTTTGTTGGTTTATAAATAACAAATATAACAGAACAGATTTTATGTGGTTATTCTCACACAAGTTCTTTTAGGAAATAAATTTTATTTAGGAAATAAAATTTATCAGAGAACCATGATAATCGAGAAATTTACAGAATGTATTTTGTTGATTGTTGTACTTTTCTAATTTCCTATAATTAAATAAATTTAATGAAAAAAGTGCAATCCGGAGCTGCGTTCATCGTGATCGAAACAACAAATATTTTCTCGGTACGAAACTCGAAAGCTAATGGTGCAAAAACTAATCCTTTACTCTCCGAGTAAGTGTTTTGTTCGTATTCGAGATCCGCTTTTCTAAAGCGACTAGCTTCTCCTGCTTGCTCGTAGAAAGAGAAAATGCGACTTCACCTGACCCTTTTCACATAGCTCCGGTAAGTAGTACCGTCTCTCAGGAGTAATACACACACTTCTTCGCGATCCTTGAGATTATCCGGCACGGAACGGCGCGATTTTTCTTCCCAAACGGAAACCTTACTCGACGTTTCCGGGCGCGTGAGATAAAGACAAATCTTCTCCGTTTGTTACCAGCGAGAAAACATTTCGCTTCTTATCTACGCGAGACTGTTTCACTGACAAGGAAGTTCACGTTGTGCTATTAAGAGAACGTGACACTAGCTGGACGATCCAGACAATTGTGCAAGAGCGAAGCTCTTTCTCGCAAAGGGATGGAAAAGGGCGTTGGATTTTCAGGGGTGACGAATAATTCGTGGCAACTTGGTAGGGGAAGAATATGTACGAAGGGTTGACAGGAGACGAGGGGACGAGATGCTGAAAGGTGCGGAGATGAATTTATCTTTGCTTTTGTCGAGATCCTTAAATGTAAATATCGCACAAGATAAAACTCAACTTAATTTAAATATTAATTTAAATTAATATTATTTTAATAAATATTTAAATAAATTTATTGTTTTAAGCAATTTTGTGAAATATAAAATTCATTTTTCATTATCTTTTTTTATAGAAAACATTTATCTAGAATCTAATAAAAGCTACAGTAATGTCGATATCAGAGAGAGTAGATATAATTGAAGATAGTTAAAAAATAATTTTGCTTTAAACATTATCGTATATTTATCTCTTTCTCGACAAAAGGATAAAAATAGATGTAGTAGAATCTCCATTTCAGTCAATGTACGATCACGCAGTTGTATTGAATACTGCGAGAAAAATGGAGACAACTTCGCGAAAGGATCAAAAAGAGAGGAACAAGGAGCCAACACGAAAGTCCTCTGAAATTCCTACAAGGCGAGACACGAGTACCCCGGCGCGGGGTATGTCGGGTCTCGAGACTTCCACCCTCTAACCACCCCCTTTGGACTTCCTCTCTCCTCGTTTCTTCCTTTCCTCACTTCTTTATAGTGCTGAGCTGTCGCGATGTACCCCTCGTACGAAAGCCATCCCTCGGCGTATCCTTAATGCGACAGTCGGGCACGCACGTCGTGCGTGTATTCTCACGCAGGGCTCTTCAACCTTCTCGCATTCTCAAAGCATTTTTCTTTCTGCGCCTTAAAGAGCGCGACGTAATTCCTGCTCGAAGAAAATTTCACTCGAACGCATACACAGGATATCCCTCGTGTCGCGCACTTTTTTTTTTATTATAATAATATAAAATATATTTTCTCAGGGAAAATATTCTCCAGTGATCTTGGCATTATAAATGAATGACAATGTAAAAGTTTGTAGAAATTGTTTTGCAAATGTAGGAAAATCTTATTATTCGCTTAAATATAAATGGAATTTTTAATTTTTAATATTACGGGCTTTTTTATAATTAATCGTTGAATTAAAATTCTATTTGTCGGGATGAGTTTCAAAGTTCGCCTTCTTTCTCATCCGGCCGAATTAACAATTCGTCGCGGATGAACACGAACTTTTCACATTTTCCACATCTTTTTCTAAAGTCGGCTACTAACGGTAAACTTTCTGCCGGCCGGAAAATCGCTCGACGAGAAAACTCGCATTTGAAAATGACATAATACGTCGGCGAGAAGTTTTTACATGATGTGAAAACTTACAAGAGCCACGATTATGTCCCGTATTTTCTCTCCTTTTCTCTCTCGATTTTTCATATATCTGAATTTCTTTTATCCTCGTTGCGATTTTATTCTTCACGATATTCTCTCTCGGTTTTCCGAGAAATAAGAAAGCACCAGTAGTGCAAGATCAGCAGAAAGATCGCGAGATATGCGTTTCTATCTTTTTTTTTCTTCTGCTGTACTTATATATGCATCGATAATGCATTTTTGTGGCATTTTCCCGGAAGCAAGAAAAATGTTGTTTACGATGTTTCCGCAATGAAACCGCATTTATTCCTAAGATAAATTGTCGAAGAAAAAAAAACTGGTACTTTATAAGAGAATAGCGAAAAACGGAATAGTAGAAAGACAATCGTAATAAAAACTTAAATAACCATGTAATTCAAATAATTATATAATTGATTTTTCTTATTATTTATTTTGAAAAATGAGTATAATAGGTACAGGGTGCGAAAAAAATACCAAGACTGAAATATCTCGAAGGGAATAAATCTTGGAAGAAAATGTTAAATACAAAAGTTTTTGGGTATCGAAAGAGCTATCTGACTGATCAATGAGGCCCAAATCAAATTTTTCGATAAAAATTCCTATTTTTCATCACGTGTCGATGTCTAGGACGGTTTTCTGCTTAAAAGAAGGCAAATTAGATTTCGGAGCGCAAGGTCCACGTTGGGCCCAAAAGAGGCCTCGGACCCAAATATTTGTCAGCTGTGTCAGATGTAAAAACGTGTCCTGAAACTAAATCCGCAATAAAAAATATGGGTCCTCTTGAAAAAAATCGACTTGGACCTTATTGGACTCAAACTAGACCCCGAGCCCAAAATATAGTTGACCAGTCAGATAGCTCTTTCGATACTTAAAAACTTTTGTATTTAACATTTTTTTCCAAAACCTATTCCCTTCGAGATATTTTAGAGTCCCGGTATTTTTTTCACACCCTGTATAAATTGACGAGAAAATTTAAAAAAATATTGGATTGAAATATATCGATATGCACAACAATGCATTTTATGCAAATCTACTGCATCTGGTTCAACCATCTGTAATTGAGAGTGAATACGGTGGAAGATTACCAATTAGCATTGTGTGTGTGTGTGCGTGCAATCGATAACCGCCTACTCGGATAGATTGATATCGATGGAAGATGAGAGTATCCGCGGTGCGGTAATATTAATGTAAGGTTTTGTTGTGATATCGCACACGGCAGGAAAGTGCATCCATCGCACCGGGTGGACGCAATTATTATCGAACATCAAATTTCATTGTAAAACGCTTTTTCCTCCTCATATCTCGTATCCATCCCGGTCGCATTAGGATCCCGTTGCAGCGCGCTCCGTTGCAATAGCGTTCTCTCGAATGACGTATCACTCGGTTGCAATTTATTCCGCGTCACCGAGAGACCGAGGCTTTATTTGCGTCCCCCCGTTCAATGCAACAGAAATTTCAATCATTGACAAATGAGACTCTGAAAATGACGTTTATTCGCCCTTTTAACAAATCGCGTTTAGCGATGAAAAGTTATCCCCAACTCGAAAATATTTAAGCATCGTTACGTTGACAACTGCATTTAGCTATAAAATATTGTTGTGCAAAATTAACTAATCAAGTAAATTAGGTAATAGAAATTGAAATACACATACTTTGTAAAAAAATTTCTTATAAAGGTAAAAATTATCTCTCACACAAAGATAAAAATAACAAATATATTACATATAATTTATTTTCTAAAAATTTAAAAAAATATATTTATATATAGTTATATAATTGTTATGTGATATGAATGAAATAACATGGAACTAATGATCGATATTATGTCACAAATTGCTCTTATTTAGCGTTTGAAAGAAAGAATTCCATTGCGAAGCTACATAGGGCCCGCTATTGTGCGGGACGCTTATCAATTTGTCACGTGGGGCCCCGGTCGTATTTGCAGCAACAATCATACACAGAGTCGACGAAAGAGCGAGATCCGAAGAGCGGATTGTCCCATTGTTTTTGCGCCGACAATGCCGGGTGTGTATCGGGGTGGCTGATTTAAATTAGTTTCCGAAAGAGAGGGTGACGCTACAAATTTCGACAGAAGGAAGGGGGAGGGGATGCCTCTTGCCATTTCCCCTGACGTATCCTGATTAATGTTTCATTTAAATTCACGAGCGTGCTACACTGACTGCGGTTCCCGCCGGTCCACGTCGGTTACTGTGTGTTGCTGGGAAAACTGAGACGCGACGAAATGCAAAACGAGCCCCGACGCCGCCACCGTGGCCTACGTCCCCTCGGAGTCGAGTCCCACGTCTCCTTTTAATCGCTCGTTCTTAATTTGTATTAATGACTCTTAACGCGCTCCGGACATAATAAGGGACGATAATGGTTCAACAAAAAAATAACTTTTTCGAACACAAGAAAAACAGAGTAATTTTTTAGTCTTAGTTGTTTTACTCTTATTGTTAATATAATTTATTCTTTTTTTTAATTTCTTAATGCTGAATTTAAAATTGCGACTGAAGTTGCAAAAAAAGACTAAACTTTAAAAAAATCACAATTTTGAATATACCAAGAAATGGGCGAGTTATTTATCATTATCATTTATTTTTGTACAATATATAATTAAAGAAAGCACGTCGACAACGAGGCTTTATTTTAAGCGTAATTTGTTTTTTGCGTTTTGCCGATAGCAAAAGAACTTGGTTTTCCAGTTTTTTTTTTCAGCCCCGGATGATCGATAGAACTCTTAATAATATTGTTGCGAACAGTTCACGCGGAAGAGTCCAGCAATCGCGTGTTCCACGGTCCATTCCATCTTGTAATGAACTCTGAAAGTCACCGTAGGAAATGTCGCTGTCCGCGCGAGCAAGCTCCCTAAATCATTTACTTGTTCCCCTTGCTCCCGGGGAGGCTGGGAAACTATGCATCGAAACTCGTACTCGCACGTGGACGGGGAGAGCGAGAGAAGAGCCTCCCCCGTCCCTCTTACGAACGAAACTTGAGATTTCGTTCAACTTTTCTCATCGCAACGAATTCAATTTCGCAGAATTTAGTATCCCGTGAAATTTTATCAACGCGATATTTCAAGGGGTACCGCAATAAAAGTTTGACCGCTCCAGATAGAGCTTCTTTAACTCTTTATCGATGTGATATAGAGCACATGTTTTATTCATTTATTCTTAGACTTTTATTTTAAGGATGTTTTGACTATATAATAGTAGCAAAAAACTGTCAAAATTAAAAAAAAAAAACATATTTCTTACGTTTATATTAATTGAAAAATCAAATAAATAAATCCGGATAATTAAAGTATCACAAAATAATATAGTTTTTAACGTCTTTGTAAAAGAAAATAGTTATAATTAATAGTTTTCCTAATTTATGATAAAAACTTTTGATCGTGAATACCCCTTGAAATCATCTGCAAGAAACATTCCCATAAGAATCAATACTAATTTTAAACTTAAATAATTTCTAAATCGTTAAGAGAATTGTGCTCAGATTTTGCACAGATATTCAGAAGAAATAGTAGAACAGTTTACGAAATTTTCATGCTTTTGTCAATGTTTTGACATATGACACATACATCCTTAAATGATACGCGTGTAATTTTTTTTTTTAATTAAAAAATATATATTACATTGTCAGAGCGCATTGAAATGAGAATATTAATTTTGCCTCTTTACACTCTTGCCAATCTAAAAATACATATTGAGATATTCCATGTAGAAATAAATTCGATCGTATTTGAGGAGAATAGAAAAAGAAAATCTTGACTGTTTTTTAAGAGATGAAGAAACTGGGAAAGGGATTCTCTTCCTTCGATCCGATTCTATTCGAGAGCGCATTTTTCAGCCGATTATATCAGATTCGTAGGGACCCTCGATGGCGTGGTATTTGAAATTTCCTCGCGGCCGGATGCCTTCACGACGAGAGGGTGCAGTCTCCCCGAGAAATCCTTATCGACGCCCCTTTATCGGCGTACCCTCTCTCCCATGAATCGAACTCTCCTACGTTATTGCCGAGATCAACGTGAACTCGAACATGGACAAATATCTTACTTCGTCTCTCTTTCGTATGTTAAACGGCGTGCCATTATTCTTATATGACGGACGATATAAAGCGGAGAGAAGTTATTTTGCGCGATATTGGAACACTTTGATTTCCGATGTGTGAATATAAATGCGGTCTCTTAAGTGGCAATGATATATAGATAGACGCGATAAACGACTTAACAGATCCTTGATCGACTCTTGCCGGTTTAAGATGGATGATTTTTCTCAATCTTCTTCGAACGTTACACGTTTTATCACGGAGAAGATTGATTCAATCGCTGTGAAGAGAAAAACAATTCGTTTAATGTAGATTTATTGTCATCTTATTGTTAGAAGTTACAAACAACTCATTGAAGTGGAATCTTCTTATGCAAACCAAAATAAATAAAAAAGATTATGTTAAGTTCTTTCTGTTTGCCAAACAAGATCTGATTTTTGAAAAGATTTGATTAAAAAATTATAGTTTCATCATATTTTCTCATAGATACTTCTGCCAAGATCGTTACAATAAATCTCCTTAATGTTTAATGGAAAGCCTTTCAGTTAAGAAGTTTTCTCTTTATCCATATTGTATTCATATTTATATATTTAAATTTTCTTTCGCTTTTCCTGAAAATTATGCTATCATTGCCTTTATTTGGCAAATGAATGTCAAAAGAATATTCTAATAAACAGTATAATATTCTAATATAAAATTCAACAGCTCTTATAACAGTCCTTCAAATAACTTTTTTGCAACGAGCTCGAAAAAACGGATACAAAAGACGAGAGGCTCACGTTACAGAGTCAGAAAGTCGAGTATTTGTTTGGACGAGGGGAACTTGCCAAGGGAGGGAGGGGAAGCCTTTCTAAATCGGGGCGGACGTTTCGGTCAATCTGGAGGGTACGAGATCGGTAGCATACTATAATGTGCGCAATCAGCAGCGTACAGTCGGAAAATCGCCCGAATCGGCCGTTCGTTCGCGCGGAGGCGTTTGACCGGATTTAAACAGACAAAAATAAGTCGCGCTCCTTACGCAAAACACGGCTGCTGCTGTCCGGGATACATGGATTTCACGAACGCGCGTAATATCGACCACGCCATTCGCATGCCATTCATACACATGACATTCGACGCATCCATCGTTGAATTAAATCGACAAATTGTGAGAACGAAGACGCGTACACATCGATTCTCTTTCTCACATCGCGTTCAATCTTATTGTTAGCAAAATTCCGATTAGATTTGCGTCTGGCAAGTGTATTTATTTATATAGGATGCAAACGTTTATAAAATGACTCTATTTTGAGAGGGAGGGTCTTGATTGTATTTTAAAGCCAATTTTTTTTCAAAGCTTTAAAGATAACGCAAAACGATGTATGTGTCATATGTCGAAACATTGGCAAAAGCATGAAAATTTCGTAGACTGTTCTACTATTTCTTCTGAATATCTATGCAAAACCTGAACACAATTCTTTTAATAGTTTGGAAATTATATAAGTTCAAAGTTACTATTGATTCTTATGGAAAATCGTGTATTGTAGCATTTATTGACAAATTTGACAAGTAAAAAATATTGCCAACAAAATAAAAATTTTCTCATATATTAAGAAAACTCTAATAAATATTTGTGCAAAATTTGATTTAGATCCACTTACTCGTTTAAAAGTTATTTACTAAAAATTGTAGAAAAATATTATCTGTCTCTTTCTCTCTTTCTGCAAATTACTCGTTTTTTTGCAATTGATTACAGGGATATCCACGATCAAAAGTTTTTGTCATAAATTAGGAAAAATATTAATTACAACTATTTTCTTTTACGAAGATGTTAAAAGCCATATTATTTCGTGTTACTTAAATTCTTTTTATAATCCGGATTTATTTATTTGATTTTGCAAACAGTATAAATGTAAGAAATGTTTTTTTTTTAATTTTGACAGCTTTTTGCTACTAATATGCAGCCAAAATATCCTTAAAAGAATTTCGATTTTAAATTCAGATTCGATGATATTTATAATGTTCAAAACTAATTTTTTTTTTTGCATTTATTGTTTTGTTCTTTTTCATTTCGTTTATATTTGCATTCATATTCCATATCTAAGACTAGTCGTTTCTGTCAATAGATTATGCGATAGTTAAGGTCAAGTAATAAATCAATAAACATGCTGATTGGCTCGAGGACAAGTCGAGTGTACGATAATGGCTCTCGAGAGATTAGCTGAGCCACGCGTTATATCTTTGCCGGGCCGACGAATTAGACATGTATAATGCATATATTATATAGGCTGTGTTAACGAGCTCGAGACCACTCCGACGAAGAAGATTATTCGCTCCTCTCCGAGTAGTCTGCCCTTGAGTGGCGCTCGTCTTCGAGTAGCATAAAAGGTCGCGACTCTTTCCGAATTTGTCACCGTAGAATAGAGTATAAGGATCAATGAAAATTCTCATGCGTCTTGTTTAAGGCTTCGATCGCTAGGATCTCCGACGAAATTATTCGCAGGTCCTCTCGACAATGAATCCTCCCCGAGGGTTCTTCTCGTCGTTCGTTCGTGCGCGACAAAGGAACTCCGTAATAAAGGTCGACTGGGGGTGCCTTTCCGCGATAATTCTTCCGCCATCGTGCATTATGAAAATTGGGGGTTTTCCCGACTAGGTCCCTTTTCGACTCCCGCCGACGTTAACTTTCCGAGAATGCAGATACTCGGATGGGAATAGTTGAGTAACACCTATAATGCGAGAGAAATATGTGAAATATATTTTAAACAATAAAATATAATATTATTTTAATCTTATCTAAAATATCAAAAATTTCTATTTTTTCATGATTTTATCTAATAAATTCAATATCGTGTCAATATCTAATAAGATAAAATCTATGTAAACTTAAAATTTTATTCAATTCGCACACATTCTGCAGAAATTATCGAAACTTTCTATTCTTTCTTGATTTACGTTATAATTAAATGATAATATTATTTTAAATTAATCAAATAATTAAATCATTTTTAGATTTTTAAAATGGGGGGGGGGAACAAAGAGTATAATAGTTATACCTTCACACATAATTTATTTGTCTTATCTTAATTTCTATTTGTTTCAAGATATTTTAAAAGTGGAATGTACGAACATAATAATATTCTTGAAAGTTTTATATGCCCGATTTTCTCTGATGCTCTGTCGATGCAGAGAAACGATTTTCCAACAAGTAAACGGCTCGAGTGTTCGTTTGCAGATACGAAAGGGTTGCGGCTGAAACACTCGCGCTTAATCCCATTACAACGCTCCTCTAAATAGTCGAGTTAGTACGAATTATGTAGCCAGCATCGCGTTGATTACTGCAATCTACTCGCAGCAGGTCCATACGCAGAAGCAACAGCTTTAGGGAGGGGATTCCGCTGCGAATCCGACAAAGTTATCTACCACCCGGAAGGGTCGCGCAAAGTGAGATTCATTTATCCCCGAACGTGATGTGACAGATGAAATATTCTTACAAGCCCACCGGAACTTTACACGCGTCTCTCGCATCCCGCGTCTTCTCAGAATAGAGATGTAAAAAAAACCGTTTTTTTTTTCTAATAGAAAGTAACAGTTGAAAAAAACAAGAAACAAATTTTTTTTTTATTGTTCTTTAAAATATAATATTATTTTTCTTGTAATAAAAAAAATTAAAGTTTTTATATTTTTAATTTATTTTTTTTTTTCAGAAGTAATTTTAATGGATTAATAAGATTACATCAAACTCGATATGATACGGATAATTTTTAATTAGATACGTAACGAAAATTTTTATTAATTAAAAATAGTGATTATATAACTATATAACCAATTGAAATGCGAGCTACATTTAAAATAATAATGGTTAATTAAGATCTATCATCTAAAAAGTTAAAAATAATGATAAATCAATTCGCAGTAACCAAAATATAAAAATATTAAATACCTGAAAAAAAATATATATATATTTTTTTCTATTTACATCTCTATCTCAGAAACCCTTATTTTTTATATTCAATCGCGTCAAGGCTCTTCGTAGAATATTTTACTGCATACTTTTGCGAAAGACAAGTTGATTAAAAATTGTTTATGCATCAATATATAAATTTCCATCGTGCGTACATTATCTTATACATATACGTACTTCGCTTTCCGAAAATTCACGTCGTAATAGTCACGGTCGTAACGAGCGGAATCCTTTTAAGTGTCCGCAAAGGAGAGAGTTCCTTCCCTCGGGAAGAGAGGCATCTCGAACTGTTCCGGGAAATCTTACGGGGGGCATATCCCCTCGGGGCAACTTCGTAGCTCGACGAGGCGTCGCGCGCGACTTGACGAAGTTTGTTAAGCAACACAAGGACGAGTCCTTAATCGCATTTTCCCCGTCGCCTTCTTTCTTGCGACAACTAACAAATTCGTTTTCATCCGCAGTCGAATTGTAGTTCGCTATCATCGAGTTCTTTTCCACGAGAGTCCGGTTACATATATCCCGCGTGTTGAAAATTATAGACACCTGAAGTCATAACTCTCTTATCTCGTCTCGTCTGTACACTGTAAATCGATACTTTGAAACTAAAGGAAGCAACGAGATACTTGGCGCTTTTGAAGCAGAAGGAAACAAAGAGTCTATGTGAAATGTATCCTTGAAACTTCAGGTTAAAATATGACATTAATCGTTCTACTTTTCTGAAATTGATTTTTGTATAAAATAAAAATTTTATGTTTTTCTTGGAGAAGATTTGAATGTATTTCCAGTTGTCTTATCTTGGCAAGGGCCCTCTCTTGCTCCTTACGAATCGAAACGTAATCCCGTGACACGTCAAAAGGGGATACACGCCAATATTGACAGAGAGGTAATGCCAAAGCCAACACCCTCCCCTTCCCTTTCAAAATGCGGTAACGTGATCTTCGCAGCCGTGCACGCGGATCAAACTTAATTACATCGCAATTCCGAGGGTGTTTGTCTAACTATTTAGTAGTCAACTCCCTGTATTCGTTAAAAAAATATGCATATAAATTATTATTAATATACTAGAAGTGAATAGTAATCAATGTATGAAGAAAAATGATGACTCAATATATAGTGTCTGATTATTCACAATTTTTAATTAAAATCAATTCAACTTTTGGTATATACCATAGATAAAAAATGTACACAAATATTAACTATCGTGTATATATTTATGAAAAAAGAAATTAAAATTATAAATAATTTTTTATATATAACAATTTTGTGCTGTATAAATTAAATCACTTTTTCTGCAATTAAATTGAAATTAAATTATTTCAATTTTAATTCTAGATATAACTGAATTTTAAAATAAATGTGAAAATCTCTGAATCTCATTGAAGTTGCTATCAAACTTTATCAACGGCAGACGGAATAGATGCAATCTCATTAAAGTTGCCGCATGTTATGAAATTGCATAATTCTGGATGCCTGCCAGAACGAACCACGCGTACGTTTTTGCTGTGTTATACATAATATTTACGCAAAGTACGCGTATATTACGTGTAATTTAGTTCAAATTTTCCAGCAGCGTGGGATTGATCCGTTTTCATAAGTATAAATTTGCAGTGGAATATATCAATATTTTATAATTAAAATATATCACAGATAAACAAATTTAAAATATTGGTTTTACTGTCATTAAAAAATTAATTTTAGCTTCTATCTCCTTGGTTAATTTCATTCAAAATCATCGCCGCGAGATACGTGCAAGAAAATTTGTTTTAACTTGTTACGTGATAAACGATATCTCAAAATTTCTTGCGGTGCAGAAAAAAACTGCTATATATAATTTTTATACAAATTGCATACGCGATGCGTTAAGGTGTTGAATGTTCCTCGCAAGGCGAGAGCAGTTTACTGATTATGAGACGTCCGTCGTGCCGATGTAATCTCGAGTCATTTGTCTTATCGCGTTGACATTACACACGAAGCGAGCCGTTAAAAGCGCGTTTGTACGAGCAACGAAGTGTGCGATCTCACATTGCACGTCTGTATCAAAATACTGCGGATTCGCAGAGAAATTAATTAAATTAAGTCTCATGATAAAGTCATATCTCTTTTCAAGACTCGCGAAGATGAAATCTTCTCCGGTAAAAAAAAAAATGTAATATGAGAGAGTAATATTACAAAATATGACACTGATAATTATAAGACTTTATTTCCTTGAAGTTTTTTTTTTTAATCTCCGCTGATTTTAGCCTCTCGAGAATATTTTCCACATCCGCTTCTGCGCGTAATTCCGTGTCTGACTGCAGAAATTTTTATCGGACATTCTATATTGCTTATCGTCTGCAATGTTCAACCTCGTTAGGGGTTTATTAATTACTTCCCAGTTTCCACCTGTCGTCTCTTTGTAATAATTTCTCATAGTGTGTTAACTTTTCCACGAGCTATAATGGATAAAAAAGATTAATTTAATCTCGTTAAATCGACCGGTTCAATGTCAATTAGTTTATCAAGAAGGATGTATGTGTCATATGTCAAAATATTGACAAAAGCATGAAAATTTCGTAGACTGTTCTATTATGTCTTCTGAATATCTATGCAAAACCTGAGTACAATTCTCTTAACGGTTTGCAAATTATTTAAATTTAAAGTTAATATTGATTCTTATGAAAAATCGCGTATTGTAGCACTTATTGACAAATTTGACAAAGAAAAAATACTGCCAACGAAATAAAAATTTTCACATATTTTAAGAAAACTTTTTACTAAAAATTGTAGAAAAATATTATCTGTCTCTTTCTTCTTTTTTTTTGTTTCTTGCAGTTGATTTCAGGAGGTATTCACGATCAAAAGTTTTTGTCATAAATTAGAAAAAATATTAATTACAATTATTTTCTTTTAAAAACCATATTATTTTGTGATACTTTAATTCTTTTTATAATCCGGATTTATTTATTTGATTTTTCAAACAGTTTAAACGTAAGAAATATATATATTTTCTTAATTTTGACCTTTTTTGTGACTATTGTACAGCCAAACATCCTTACTTTGAGATAGGTCCATTGATTTCCGCGAAGTACAATCAATAGCTCAGCTTTCGGATTTTCGATTATTATTTGTAAGGGAGACTAACGCGCGATTGTCGACGAAAGCGTCTACGCCGCGTCATATCGTAGTTTCTAATTTCGGCTCGGAAAGAGAAAGAGAGCAGAAAAATGAAAAAGAGGGAACACGCGCGAGAGGACGATGATGAAAACGAGGCGCCTAAGCGGCTGAGTGGCGTCACTTTTAAAAAAGCAGCGACGCCCTTTTTCTGCTGGGAATTCTCCTTCTCATGTTCATCGTCGTATGCCTCGTCTAACCCTCGTAAACCGGCGCACGTGCTGCACGCTTGCCTTTGCACTTGACGGTTGCCGCACGTGCTCGCACCTTGGAAAGTCGCAGCGTCATTACGATAGTAACTGTTCCGTCAATGAATGCTCCATAATGAACTTTTTCCGAGAAACTCGCGTGCATAAATTTCGCACAAATTTCCACGTATGTTACATACATACATACGTTGAAAACCAAGCGAAATTAATGGACTATTGATTTTTGCAAGATGATATTCCATATTCATTTGCACAAAACGATTGCTTTCGAGGAAAGAATTCGAAAGAAGCGCTTATTTTTTTCCGATCGTTAACGTTTCGATTTTATCGAGGGGAGCTTATACGCGAAAGGGCAAAGCTCGGAAATTGCAGGACCGATAAAAATGCAAGCTCGAACACCGCAGTTGAGGTGCACGCGCGCGACCTTCGCGAATTAACAATTTTAATCGCTTTTTTTTTTTTGCTTTGATTTGTCGACGACACGATGTGGAGTGGTTTTCTCCGTGCATCGATAATTATAAGAGCGAGCGAGCGCGGTGATTTTACAAGTGATTTGTTACATACCCGGTAGTTTGCTCGTTCTCGTGGCTTTTTCATTTTCCCTTTGTCTCGGCGTCGATAAATAATTGCCTGAAAATCCGTTGAGCGAATATCTGTAATATTGCGAGAGCGATAACACTATCGACATTTCCGCGATTCGGGAAATTTCAATACCGCGAAGCATGTTGGACAACGAAAAGGGAGCCGGATTAAATATTTATTCAATAATAAACTGAATATTTTTTATACGATATTTTACGTTGTCTGCATTATTTTTTTTTAATATTCTAAAAATATCGATATTTCGAGCCTGAAGTTTTTTTTTATGACAGTGCAATGTAAAAACCAATAAAACAACTGTATTAACAATATATATAGGATAGAAAATATATTATCATTTATGACAAAAATATATAATATTGCAAAAATTATACATACTTAATAAAAAAGTTTTAAAGATCATGCAGTAATATAAAAAAAGAGAGAGCGAACGGCATTTCTTTTGAATATTACAAAATAGAAAAGGAAAATTTCGTTTTCCTTTATATCCAGATTAAAATAAATAAATAATAATATATAATATATATATAAATAATAATAAATAATAATATTTATAAATCTTTTAATGTTCGCTCGTGTTGCCCTGCTATTATTCTGTTCGGGTTAAACAATTTCGACGTTAATTTCGACGCATCGAAAACTTTGTTGCAATGATGTTGCCGGTCGAACATTGTATTACGTGAAAATTGTATCTGCTACAGGAAGCGACCCTCTTCATTCTCTCCGGATCGTTAGCTGCCCTCCAAGCACTCATTAATCAGCCCCAACGATGCCTTGTCGTGGCATCGATCTTTCGCGGACGTTCGTTTTCTTGCTATGTTCGGTTTAAATTCTGCGTCGATTCACTTTTTGTCTTTAAAGAATTTCTCCGAGGAACGCACGTCGGGTCGTAATACATTCGTTCTGACTTAATACGGCAAAATAATCGCATTAAATATTTCTTTATATTCTAGAAAAACACTTTAAAAAGATATTTGATTTCTTATATAAAAACTCATCAAAATTTCCAACAGATATCCCGCGAATTTGCCGAACAAATATTTTCCCCTGGGCAATTCCGAACGATCTTGGAATCCGCCGTCTAATTTCAACGTTCTCGTTGTCTAAGAGGCGTCTGAGAAAAGCCCTCGCCTTCCGTTACTGGATTACAGGCACCCCTCGACTGGGGATGCTCTTCTCTTTCCGATCAATTCATCCTCAAAAGCGATCGTGTCGACTATTGAATAAAAATTTACGTCAAGCAGGAATTCGCGTCACGAGACGCCCGCAACCCTTTCTATCTTTCGTGGAATAAATCGGGTTTCGCGTGAGTGTATATTCACGGTTGTTCGCAACCTTAAGGGAATACACCCCCGCGGAAAGATAAATGTCGTCCGCTGGACCGATCGTCCGATAAATTCAGTGATGCTTTTACTTGACTGTATTCGCTATGTGTCGCGATTGACAGATGAAATCTGCGCGTTAAGAGAAAATTGGGAATGATAGGCCGTGGGATGAGAGTAGAAAAGTCGTTCATTTCGTAGCCCCATAGGAATAACGTCTCCCCTTAAGTGCCCAACGTCAATCTTCTACGGAAAATCAAATATTTGAGGAAAGGGAAAAATCTATAAGTAGGAAATCGGACGAAAATATTCGTAGTCTTATTTCATAAATTCAGATCAATGATGATTATACAGAAATAGTAAAAATAAATTATTGCGATGTTCAGTATTGATATATTTTTTTTTATTTTAATTATAAAAACAAAATCTTTTTATAAAAATTGAGAAATGTCAAATTTCTCGTGTCATACGGATGTTTTCTATTTCAGGACTAGACTATACGTCTTGTCGTAATACACGAGCCACGCGACAGACACTTCCACGATGAGTGGAAGCTCGCAATCCTGTGATAAAAGTAAAAAGGACCGGAGAGAGAGAGAGGCGCTCTCTCACAAAAGGTGGAGAGGAATGTCCCCGACGCGGACAGCGACTGGAGCGACCAGCGCGCGACAGGATCTTCTCTTTATCTCTCTTTCTTTCTCTCTCCATCAAATCTCCCTCAGCCGATCCTCGGGCCGATGCGACGATTGTTGCGTCTCCTTGCATCGATCTGAACACCCTGTAGATCCGGGGGTTGGCTGCGGGCGAGAGCTCCGAGGGTTGCCATGACGACCACCATTGCCCCGCCACTGACAGAGGTGCTCAATCGAACCCTTTTGGCTACTTGGCCGCATATGTTTTCAGCCCTCTTGCAACCTCTCTTCCTCCAGGCGACCCTTGCGCCCACCGAGAGCGGAGAGGGTGTCCTGTCTCTTTGGAAAACTCATCGAAATCCCCGACTCTCTATCTATTGTTGATCGTGAGTGACGCAAATTTTGTGACAGCTGATTCTCGAACATTCGGGCTTTACAATAGAATTGAAATTGAAATCTCAATTTGTCAAAATTAATCCTTTTAATTATTATAATACAGTCGTTTTATTTTTATGATAATAAAATAAAGATCCCATGAAATCATTCATTCAAGGATTATATGACAAAATTGGATAAAATTATTAACCACTTAATATATAATATATTCAAGATAATCAAATTTTATTAACAACTCAAGGAATAGTCATTGATTTTAATATTTCAAAATTAAGATCTTCATGCATTTTAAGTCTGCATTAATGCTTGAAACATAAAAGAAATATTTCACTGATATTCTTCATTTTTTAAAGATCTTTTCAACCTTTGATTCGCCTGTACGAATTAATTGATCGCCGCGTATCGCGGCTTGTTAGCCGATAGCGTCGAAAGAGAGAGAGAGAGAGAGGAAGAGATGGAAACAGAGAAAAAAAGAGAGAGAAACGATTTGGTCACTAAAGGTTTTACCGCGTAACCACCATTCGAGTATGGAAATTCGAATTTTACCCCATCGTCGGCGTGCGCTACCGGCCAGACTGTAATTTCATTACAGCCCCCGTTATATAGTCGAGCGAACTTTCTTTTTCACATCGAAAAAAAAAAATACGCGCCGAAGGAAAGTTTCCGCGCCCCCGACGAGTTCTTTCAGTCGCCGCACAACGACGCTGATTTCGTTCCGACTCGAAGGAAATCGTGGTCTATTGACAGGGGTGGGTTGGTTATATTTATCGACTGCCAGCGAGCACTTTGTGCGAATAACTGCGACTGGTTAAATTAGCTGTAAGCGTGATATCGGCGAAATGTAAATTCTGTTACAGCCTGCTCGAAATCTCGATTTATGCAACTCCCCTTTGCATCATATCATATGCAGTGCATCGAGATTATAATTTATACATCCTTATTGTATTACTAGATCTCTTCTCTATTTTTATATTTAAATTTTATTATAATAAAGTTTGAAATTATTTACAGCATCAGAAATTATTTAGCATTCTAGAGCCATTAGAGAAAGATTGATGGTTGATGATAAAAGTGATTTATTTTGGAGATTAACAATCTTTTATTCCGATCTTGATACAATATCCATTATAGCCCGATTACGCACTTCCCTTATTTCGATTCCGAATAATATCGGGCCCGATCGCCGCCGAACTTGAGTACTCGAGAAATTAACGACGAGATACAACGGGATTACCTCGAATTTATTCCCAGCCCATTTCACGCCAGCCAGATAATCCAAGATCCAACACAGAACTGAAATCCACGCGTGCTCAGCTGAATTAATGCCTCTTATAAGCAATTCGTCACGCTTAATACGATGTCAATATCAATCACATCTTTGTTGATTTCTCGTGGAAAATTGCAAAAGACATTTATGAGACGATGGTAACTTATATTTTTAATATATAAGATTAATAATATTAAAGACTGATCAGTGATTTAATTGAGAATCTAAATTGATTAAAAATTATAATTATGTGAAAATAATATTAAAAATAAATATAATTTATTCTAAAAAAAATCAAAACATTTTTTGTATTCTTAAAGATTTTTTGTATTTTTAAAGAAGTTTAATCAACTTGAGATTTATTTTGAGAACATATTTCGAAGCGCATTATCTTTGATTGAAAATATTTTTCATTTATGCAAAATGCTCGATGAAATTATAAACGTAAAAATGTGTAATTTATATTCTGCGGCTAAAGAGGTAAAGATATAAAAACGTGAAATTGAAAGTGGCGGATATGGTGAATTAAAATTATTCCGCGGAAATACAATGCAAAAAAAAAAAAAATTCTCGTCTGCGTTATTGTTGCGCGGAGAGTTGTAGCGAGTTGCGGATAAATGGACGAAATACAGTTCCAATATACGAGGGTCCTGGCTCTCATATCCTGGTCAGGCTTGAATGAAATTACTGAAAGGGACGTGTTAGAAAAAGAGTATATCTCATACCGGCCGGCCCATTGTCTCTCTTTTTCTCTCTTCGGATGTTTTATATTTTGTCATTCATTTTCGTCCCTCCATCCCTGCCTTCGTTTATGCAAAGGGAAGCACACAAGGATCGCCGCGAAATATAATGCGTGTCTCCCGTATCACGCACGTATCATCATCTGCGAGTTGTCTCTCCACGTCGAAAAAATTAACGCGCTCGTTAGTGGCATTTATATCTAGTTACTCTTCGCATCTACGCGATTAAAATATTTTTGCAACGTGCTTTTCCAATTTTCTGTATCTTTTATCGAATTTATGACACCCATAGATATCGTGATATCCATAAATTAATGCGTAAAATTGCAAAGGTAATAAAGAGTATCGGGTAAAATTCCATCTCAATTTTCTTCAGCTTATTCTCGTCTGTCTGTTGGATTAGCATACATCTGTCTTATAACTGACATCTCGTACATTTATTATCATTCAATTATCGCACACGATATTTCCATTTTCACGTACAAGAAGATTACTTTCGAACGAGAAAAAGCCGAAGGAAACTAGGACACACTATGACGTTTGCAAAATCTGCTAGAATAATAATCTATCGAACAATCTCGTTAGCGTTCTTGGCATTTCCAGAGACTAATCGACTCTCTCTTTTCCTCACGGCGTATCGTTATCTTCGAAAAATCGCAATCTCTTTCCCGTCACCGCAACCTCTCCTGTCTGCGTAACTCTTCTCTCCCGTCAGACATTTTTTTTTT
>NW_021849056.1:549492-579854 GCF_003651465.1 Formica exsecta | reverse complement strand
TTTTTTTTTTTTTTTTTTTTTTTTTTTCGTATAGGTAGCTCTCAGCTCTACGTCGATCCGTACGAAATTGCACTGCAAACGATTGGCTCTTTGCCCGCGACGGTGGATTGATTCGGTCCAAGTCAAGGGGGAGAGAAACGTATAGAAGGAAAAACGCGGGAAAAAAAGAGAGAAAGAGACAAAGGCAGCATGACTGATCGAGCAGGAGGGATTAAGAGAATTCGAGGGGACCGCGCCAGGGATTATCGGATGGGCGGAATGCAAATTAATTTTTGAGCAGCTTTGGCCACCCCGAAAGGAGCTTAAAACTTTGCGGGCAATCGCCGTCGGCTCGATTTCCGGATGTTGTCGGCCTTTGCAACGAAATTCCGCGATTTGAACATCGCTCGCAATTTTCACGCGATAGCGAGCGATTTACGACTGCATCGCAGCCGAAAAAATGTGAAAAATTTGCAGGACCGTGTTTCTCTCGAATTTTAGAGAAAAAATTAATTTTCGCACGTCGGTGATGACTGGCATTCTCAAAGGAGAATGCTCCGGGACAGAATGTCCCATGAATTTACATATCTTTTTCGCTAGTCCTCTCTCTCGCGAATTCAATTAAACGCGCGGAAGGAGAAAACGTAATGAAAGCGTTTGCAAAGATGCGGAGATTCCCGAGAAATTCCAGGGTCTCATTAATTAAATCTAAATATTATAAACAAAATTTTCATTTCAAAGAACCGCGAACAACCGCAAAATATTCAGAGTTTTCCTTCAAGATTTAATTTCTATTAAAAATTATTCCAAAATTTGTTTCTACGTTTGAATATAATTTTAGAAATTTAAATTATATTTAAAATATGATGGAGTTAAATCCAACTTTTGCTTTGCATTTTCCTTCGTTATTCTCGTGTGTGTGTGTGTGTGTTAAATTTTCCTCTAAATATATATCTGAACTTAGACATCTCAAATTAGCGCACTTTACGGTATCTGACAATAATCCGATAAAGTCTTTCGTTTCTGTAGTTAGACAACCCGTGTTAGATGCAGTTTCTACCATGCAAAGTTAAATAGGACGCATCGATCTTCTATAAATAATTCCAGAAACGATAATGCCAATAGTTTAGCGGTGAACTGAATGTAAA
The DNA here is from genome assembly GCF_003651465.1 of Formica exsecta. Classification (NCBI taxonomy): domain Eukaryota; kingdom Metazoa; phylum Arthropoda; class Insecta; order Hymenoptera; family Formicidae; genus Formica; species Formica exsecta. Next base: position 578,727 of record NW_021849056.1, on the reverse strand, counting down.
TTAATCTTCGCTCGTACAGCAAAACCTTGAAGAAGTTTGACGTTCGATCGCAAGGGAAACAAGATAAATCGCGTTAAACATCGCCGACAATAGACCCGAGCACCGCAATCGCGCGTACGGGAGCACATTTCCTTTTATCATTGTTCCATTACATCGTACGTCGTTCCTCTTGCGCCTTCAATTGCTCGAAAGAAAGTTGTAATGGAAGTTCTCCATTGATCAAAGTTTTACTTTTCTTGCGAGAGAGACGATTTGCTTTAAATGCGTTTCGCGATTCGAATTTAATGACGCGTGAGAACGCAAAGCGCATCGCGAAAGTCTGCAGGAAAATCGAGTTGAGAGCTCTCTTGGCCATCTTTGAACTTGCTAAAAGCTCGCGTAGCCGCTAATTTTATAGCGTCAGGTTCATCATCGTGATCGCGAACAATGACAAAGTGCAATTTCAAGCGTCGATAAAAATGCGTAATAAAAGCGTTTTATTATTTTAACGAATATTAACATTATATTAAATTTAAACGATTTAAAAGATTTTAGAATATATTTTTTTTTTATCTACCATCCAATTTATTAAAAATGCCATCGTACTTTTAGCCAAATCTGTAGAAGTGTCATATATTCAAATGCACTCTCGTCTTTCTATCTTCAAGCCATAGGATAACACCGGGTGTCCCAGTTTCCAAGTACTGATATATGGTCTCTTTTTTTTCCCCTGAGAATACTCAGAGCTTTAAGAAGAGCATGTTTGTCTGCGGAACAAGTTGATGGAGATTTATCGATCGTACTTTTATTTATTTATCTTTTGTGTCGCTTTGCGTGGAAATTCCTATTTTTATTTCTTGAAGTTTATTAATGCATGTTTCAATTCTTCATTTTTAACTAGAAAAAATAATATATTGCTTTTCTATATCCGAATATTAAAGTTATCCTCGCAAGGAATTATGATATAGTTTTATATATATTTTTTTTAACAACTTTGACTGAGGTTTTCTCAAAAACTTGATACGCCATTTTTACGGCCAGATTCATAATCAGCGTTAAAAAATCTACCAGAAATGACTTGATGGAACTTAAAGCAAAAAAAAAAAAGGTATCATTTTGTCGACCAGTGTAATCAATCGTTCGCATTGATGCATATATTTTGCGTATTGACACAATTTGCATCGTCACAAATTTCGCGAACGCCAACGGCAACGAGATATATTTCACCAACGGATGATAAATGCATGGGGGGGTTGCCTCGAAAATGGCGAGAGGGGATGAGGTTGCGAGGAAGAATTTGCACCCTTCTTTCGCTTTAACGAAGCGCCATTTATGGAAGGCACGATGAAAAGTTTTTTCCTCCTCCCAGGCCGCTTGCTCGCTATTTTTTTTTATGCTTCACGATCGTGTTCGTCGACGTTTTAGGACGCTTTCGGAATCCCCGCGAGTCTGGTTATTCTATTATTCGACGACAATAATTCCTCTCCCTCCTGTGCTCTTTCCTTTCCGCGCAATATCCTTCGTATCTCTACCCTGTGTTGCAATCATGGTATGCGGTATAAGGGGAAGGATAATATGAATTTTTCAAGGCATTGTCGGCGCGCATATCACTTTGCATTGCATCTGGTTCGTTTTCGTTTCTGAATAATACCTCGGCATTTCTCTGTCGTTACTTTTTATTGTCTTCCTTTAGACATTTTATATGCTAGATATGGAAACATTTTACATCCTCTCTGGATGATCTGTGATATATCTACATCAACTTTTTTCAAGATATGTTATTTCTATTAAAAATTAAACGCAATCGTGCGCGTTGAAATATTTAGAAAAAAATTCTATNATATTTTTAGCTATAAAAAATTCATTGTTTCCAATTTCAAATATTTTATTACATATTGCACATATGCAAAATATACACGCATGTAAAATAAAATTTATATTGTTACACGTTTTTAAATTTTATTTATAACAGCGCTCGCGTGTTTTTGTATTACAACTTTAAAAATCGATAAAAAGAGTTACGTAGATATACACGCACACAAGTCACACTTGAGAATTTAAATTATCTTGGCTTGGCAATTCGGAGGCGCTTAAACTTCAGCTTACTCATACACACTTTATCCACTATAATCTTTACTTAGAGTTGTGCAAGCATCTTGATCCGCGTAATCATACGCTATATTTGCCACGAAACTGTTCTATTTCGAGTTTTACGTCGGTTTGACGTGAAAACACTACGTTATCTCGAATCGCGAGGATGAGACGAGATGACGCAAAATATCTCACGTTAAATATAGATAAAAGATTTGGTTTTTATAGCTCTATTCTCGTTTACCAAAGTTGTCGGGCTTCCCGGCATGTAAAATTCACGCACGTCGATACAAACTTGGAAGATGTGATCCCCGGAATCGCGTTTGAACCTTGTTCGCACTGAGAGATCGTAAAACGAAGGAAAATGCATATCTCGAGGGTATGTTTTCTCTCTCTCCCCCTCTCTCTCTCTCTCTCTCTCTCTCTCTTTCACCCCTCATGCAGATCGTTCCACCGGCTTTCATCCACGCATCTCGTGAAAGTTCTACCGGGTGGCTTCCACCGAATTTCCCGGCCTCGTGAGAAATTCAACATGCGCCTCTCGTGCGTCTCGCGTGCAAGTTATTCGCGAACGAGGGGGTGTGGAAAAGTTATTCGTCGAGGGTTAGAATGATACGGCGACATGAGAAAAAGTTGAAATTGGCGGATGTTATATACGAAACTACGTGAGACTATTTTGATCCGTTGTCGATGCGAGTTGAAAATGTCTCTTTAAAGTTCAACGTCAAGTTTAGAGGGGGAGACATTTCTTCGAAACTTGTATCCGCGATTGTGCTTCCGTTCAATGCACAGCTCCGCTTTTATAACTTAACACTATTATTTTTATCGTTAAGCTATTTTTTTCAAGCTTCCTGTCTTGAGGGTATTATTTTATAACATGTTATATCTAGTCACGCGATGAATAATGAAATAAAATATTAAAATTGAAGATTATTTATTATTTCTTAAATAATTACGTACAAAATCTCTTCGATAAAAATATAAGAGATATAATAAGTTTTTTATTTTACACACGCGATTGCTTGAAAAAACCAACGTAAAGTTTGCACGAATATACCCAAAAATTTGTTATTATTTGACAATAATACGTGTGCTGCGGACACAGAAATGGACAGATATGCAGCTAAATGCGGAAAAGGCAAACTAAAATAACCGTTGAAAATGTATATTGAAAAAATTCCATATGTTACGTAAACCGCGAAAAAAAATTCGCGGCTTATTTGGCACGAAAGGGGGAGAAAAGGGCGTTATCACCGGAAAATCCCTCCGATATGCGGTCGGGGAGGCAATTTTTGTTACAAATTTCACGAGCGCGCGTTGCGACGGGAAAAATTGTCGGAAAAATTTGTCTCGGCGGTGGAAGCGCAAATATTATTCCGTCATTGACGCGCGATGCATAGTGCTCTTTGTTTTCGAATTACATCGCGCTGGGAACAGGTACGACGACGTCGTTGGTCGACTACCGCGGCAGGTGGTCTGGGAAGAGAGGAGGAGGGGGGGGGGGGCGAGGATGTATCCGCAACGACGGAATAATAAAAGCGCGGAATCCCGGATGATGAAAATGTAAATTTCGATTCCCGAGGACCTTCGGGATTCGTCTCGGCTCGCCGGGACTCGGCTTCCGATCGAGAACGCGTTTTATATTCCACTCTGTCGCTCGTTCGCGATAAATTGAGCGGTAAAAAATAGACGAGACCTCGCAATCGAGCGGATACCGCGAGAGTCCCCTCTTCCTCCTCCTCCTCCTCCTCTTTCTCTTCCCCCCCCAAACTTATTTCAGGATTACTGTTTATATTCCACTCTGTCGCTCGTTCGCGATAAATTGAGCGGTAAAAAATAGACGAGACCTCGCAATCGAGCGGATACCGCGAGAGTCCCCTTTTCCTCCTCCTCCTCCTCCTCTTTCTCTTCCCCCCCAAACTTATTTCAGGATTACTGCGGGGATTTATATATACAGGCAATTTATTTTTATATTTATAGAAATATCCGGAACAAAAAATATCGAAAATATCGCTTTAACGATACACGAAATTCCTATCCAGTTGTTTTTTACAAGCGTTATTTGTTGCAACAATATTTAATAATTGGTATTAAATCGCTGGATATATATCATCGTGTAACAGATATTTAATTATTTCATCGCTAATATATTAAAGCGTATTTCGTATATATCTCCCCATAGTTTAATCCGCAACTATAGATCCAACGGGCTTTAGGTTGTCGCGTTACAGGCCACACGCACGCACGCACATTTCTTTCTCTGCCATTTTTCATCGCACCCAACTGGGGAAGCATCAGACGAATTCCGACCGAGGATCGAATCTAGGTCGATCCCTCCTCCTCATAATCGTATCCATCTGACACTTTTATCGTAATAAAAATTCTTTTACGAAACCAGAATTGTCTTAGACTTTTTGTGGCTGGTTACAGATTAATTATTTTGATTATGTGAGACTGATATTCTACGACAATTATTCTGCGACATAAAAATGAGAATATAATATGTAACATTGTTTATATTTTTTTTTATTTATCTTTAATTGCCTCAAAAAGGTGAAGGCAATTGTAAATAGAGAGAAAAAAAGTTGTGGAAGTATTTTTCAAATTTCCTTGCGGCAGAAATTTCAAGGTGCCATATTCTTTCGCGTTAAAAGAGAGCAACGTGTTTTGCACAAAACGTGAAAAGTTTGCGAGAAAGAAAGAAGTATCATCGCTGAGGAAAGTCGAGGAGTGATGCTCGTCGCGAGGTCTCGTCGGGGATCTCGTACTTCGCACAATGCAGTTAACTATTGTGTCTTGCCCTAACTAATTCTCCCATTCCTCTCTTAGTCTCGTCTGTTCTTAGCGTTGTGAACTCGTCGCTCGCGAATCCGAGAGATAACTCAGTTTGCAAAACTTTGGCCGAAACTTGAGACAGACTTTTCGGACTCGCGTTCTCTCTACTGCCAAATTCACTTCGGATTTGCCTCCTCGGATCTGAATGCTTTTTAACGAGCATCATTAGTAACTTTGTGACCGAAGGACTCGCAGTTGAAATTAATCCGAAGAACACTCGTCTTTGAATCTTGCCGGTTCCTGGGCATTCAATGACTCTGCTCAACTAGTGAAGAGAACTTGCAAAGTTTCTCAACGAAGGATGCTTTATTACTTTTCCTAGTTAATATTATTTCTACTTAACAAGTTTGTACTTACTGCAGTTAGCCTTGCATAAGGAAGAAATGGAGCTCGTGCATATCGCGAAACGTTAAAAGATGTAACGTCAACACGTTACGTCCAAGTCATCTCGCAATTTTTCTTTGCAGTGTCTATTTCCTGGAAAAACATGGAAAATCTGGATTTCTCAGGGAATTTTTTTTGTACCTGGAAAAATCAGGGAATTCTCATGATTTTTATTGGGACTCGGGAAACTTTTTAAAAAAATTCTCTCTGATAATTTTGCTCTTTTACTGTAAGTAGTAGGCAATCTGTAAACCAAATCGTGAATTATGTGTTTAAAATATATTATAAATATATATTTATCTCTGTTTATATGTTCAATGTCTTAACAAAATATTGAATATATAAACAATAAGCAATATATTTTCTTTATTTTAATTTTTAATAATAAAAAATGGAAATGTTATACAAGTTAAACATTTTTATCTTAACAAAAGCTATTCAGTTTTTTTCAGTACATTTGTAAATTTAGCACTTGAAACTTAAATGGATTTGTGTTTTTCCTTCGTATGAATGAAAAACATTAGAAAACGCGTACAATAAAAAAATTTATTTTAGGAAATTGCACCAAAAAATCTTTAAAATATTTTCTTTATCTGGAATATTGAATAAAAATACCTGGAAAATCAAGGAATTTTCAGGGAATTTTTTTATAAGATTTGGGTAGACATTCTCTTACATCTTATAAAATCTCTTCTTTAATACGCTCTCGCTATTTTTGCTCGTTAATATTTCCGACTTCAAGTTCTTCGGAAATGAAAAGAAAACACCAGCCAATGTCAAAAATCCACAGATGGGAACGATAGTTCGGATGCGTATTTTAAGACAACTTTCGAGCGAGAAGAGCGTTGTCTCTCCAAAATAAACACACGCGTCACTCAATCGTGTTTAACGTATAGAAGTTAATAGCATCGTATTGCTCTCAACGAGCCGATATTTCGCCGGGAAAACAAATACGCGATGGCTAATTCATTTCGCTAATTACCATTCGGCCATTCGTTCCGAATTTATCGCGCCTCCCTCGTGTATTCTTTGTTTAATCGCGGACTTTATGACGGAATCTAAATTGGAGCCACTCCGCTCCGGGCTGACAAAAATTAAACGAGTCTTCTAATTAAAGCGTATTCGTCGTCGCACGCGTGAGTCACGCTCTATCTTCGGAGCGAATTTTTCACAATGTCGCTCTCGCAAGAGTCTGACGTGTCGTCATCGTCGGCGAATCATCCCCCGGGAACGAGGGGATCTCGTCGCGATGAGGTGTCAAAAAAATGAGGGCACTCAGTGTCTTAATCGCACGAGAATCCTCGTTGATATAACGATTTATTTTTGGATTTTATATAGTTTTCTTCCTGTTTTTTTTTTTTAGAAATTAAATTTTTTAATAAATTAGTTTAAGAAAATGTATCTTGAGAGAACAATATTTAGCAAAACAAAAATTATTTTTTTTTATGACCGCAAAAATATGCTTCCATGAGATTTTTATATAACATATTTTATTTTAATTAAAAACATGTGTAAGTTATATATAAAGATATAATCAATAGTATAGAATGATTGAATAAAGGTATTTAATTATACAATTTATTAAATAAAAATTAATTATAATTATTATAAATAAATAATTATGCATGACATTTTACATAAAAATATATTTATTAAGTTTAATTTTAAGTTATATATTTTATGCATTTGTTTCTATTTGATTTTAATCGAGTATCAGTTGGCACCCGTAATCGTCGTTATGTCATAAAATAGCATCCGGGAATATTCGCCCTTCCAAAAAGACCCTTCCCTTTATAAGGAATGTCTGGTGAATCGGTGGCATGGCTCCCTTGGGATAAGGGGTGGTTTCTCGCGTATAACTAGAACGGAAGAATGTGTTTCGACCGAAAGGAACTTTAAATCACATCGCAAACGTACAGTCAGCACCATTACTTTCGACTCCTTTCAACCCTTCTGGCATGTTTTCACCAAAGCTCCGGCGATATTTAAGGATCCTCGGTTTAAAAGAAAAGAAATGAATTATCTGTTATTACGAAGAGAAAAGGATTTTCTCTTATACTCTAAGTTCTCTAAAAATAGAGATGAGAGAATGGCAATGTTCTTTGTAAGCCATTGTGTAGGTATATTTATCTAATTAAACAAGTAGTTTTACACGCACGCTGAGAGTGACGCATTTATTGTTGCAGAAAGAGACTACTTGACTATGCATGCTTGCGTCCATGAATTGTGCAAGTATATTGCATTCACAGCAGTCGAGAGAAATGCGCAAAAGGAAATTTTCTCTATTCATTTTCATATGACTTTGCTATTTTATTCGAAATTATACGTTCTTTGAGCTTCAAATTTACAAACTTGAAATTTGTAGAATTTTAATCAGTAAAATTCAGCAAACTCAGTTTATTATTAGTGAACTTTAGCTCTTTGAAATCTTCGGAACTTTGCATGTGCCGTATTTGGCTCCTTTAGATTTGTAATTATTTGTATATTAGATGTTTGAAACTTTGATAATTTCACGTGTTTGATATGCGAAAGGCTCTTCACAGATCTTTCAAATTTTAATTTATTATAACATTGCATTTTTGGAACGTTAGGTCTTTAAAATCAAAGAAATATGTATATATTTAAAATTATTGATCTTAAATCTTGTTGATTTTCGAGATTTTATGTCTTTATATTCTTGATGTTTAAAGCTTTGCATATTCGACTTATATCTCCGAATCCAATGGCTACAAAAATACTTTTACGACGGGAGGACGTTATCACTGCTCCCCTCGGATCGAAGGAAAGAAGGGTGCCGGTCGTCGGTCCATGCAGAACACGCGCATATCGAGGGGTCGAGCTCTGACCCGCCGCATTGCAGTGTCAGTGAATTTAACCACTCCCTTCAGCCAGTGGCTTGGCACCTTTATTTCCGGCGACGTGGGGTCCCGTGGGATGTCCGGGGCGGGGGGATCCCAGCGGCGCTGCCACCGCCATAATTTCCGTCCGCTTTTAATCCGTCGCACGTGCGTTCCCGTAGGAAAAATCGGCCGACTTTTTGCCGGCAAGAAGGTCATTCCTAGCGACTTAATTTTCCCGTAATCCTAAAGATCCAAGATTCCACAGCTAGTAATGTTTAACGTTCCCAGAAGTTATTGGATTTCACGATACGTTTAGCAAGAGAGAATTTTCCGATTTCGCTGAGTCTCATTCGTGTTGGATTGGATTATAGATGCCAGCATAGTGGAGTATTGATTCGCGTCAGCACGCGGAGAAGTTAAATTTTCATATCCGCTCGTGCGGACTCGTTAAATAGGATCGCGTGCGCGACTATGTAATACGCGCAAAATCGTTGATATGCGATCGAGATCCGACGAGGAATCTCGAATTATACGTCGCGCGTGATACCGCCTAAGAGAGATTGTACACCAAGTCGTACACGTGTACGTGTGTACCCGATAAGATTGACATTTGCATATACGCGATTAGCGTACAAGCTGTAGATCATCCGGCGCTTAAGTTGTTTCCTCTTTATTACGGAAGCAATTTAAATGAAAAATCGCTTCACGCTAGTATATGCAGGAACGGATACGGCAATGTATATGCATAAATTTAAATTTTATTCAAACGAAAACAAGTAAAATTGAGAGATAAATAAAATCTCGTATAATCAAACAATTACGATTTATTGAAGGAGAAATTGATAAATAATTGTCGCATAATAAATATTACATTTATCATGTATATTTTTACATTTTCTTCGATTTTACTATCCTATTTTTATTCTTCTAAATTTGTTACATACTCTTGCTCGTGTCTTTTAATTTTATTAGAATCTTAATACTCTTTTTGACATTTTAATCAAAGAACGATAGACTCCAAATTGCTTCGACAATCTGTCATTAAAGTTGAGCACTATCAGGACACCCTATACGTATCTCATGCATATTAATCAACGCGACGAGACGCTGATTCGCTTAACAAAGGCGAGTCTCGAGCCGAAGAGAACGACCGTTCGAAAGTTACAAATCAGTCGATACGAATTTTACGACGACATCCTTGTACGTTAATTATAAGCATCCACTAATTATACGCACATGACTGGCGTCACGTGTCGCGAATTAATTGTGCTCAGGCATGTGCGCAATGTTGCTGTCGTTTACACGCTTCTAAGAGCCATTAAGTTAAACGTCGCAAATTTTCGTCGGATCGCGGATCTCGTTCTCGGGTCGCTGCGCGTAATAATTAACACGCCATTGTATCGTCCATTACGGATACTTGGCCAGGCGTCGAGACTCCCCAGGGGTCTGTTAGATTTAAAAAAAGAGGGAAAAAAGGAAAAACCTCCTACGGGTAGCAACACCCGCAAAAATGAAAATTATGTTACGTACAAAAGTTAAATGATGTAAAAATTAAATTTAGGGTGTCTATTCCCTGGAAAATCATAGAAAACCTGGAATTCTCAGGGAATTTTCTTGTGCCTGAAGAAATCAGGGAAATATTTTAGGACTCAGGGAATTAAAAAAAAAATTCTCTCTTTGATCATTTTGCTCTTATACTGGCAGGCAATCTGCCAATAAGCCAAGTTATGAATTATGTGTTTAAAATATATTATAAATGTATATCTATCTCGGTTTATATATTCGATGTCTTAACAAAATATTGAATATGCAGTACATTTACTTTATTTTAATTTTTAGTAATAAAAAATAAAAATTTACAAGTTAAAAATTTTTATCTTAACAAAAACTATTTAGTTTTTTTTCAGTATATTTGTAAATCTAGTACTTGAAACTTAAGTGGCTTTGTGTTTTTTCTTTGTATGAGTGAAAACATTAGAAAACGTTTAATATAATAAAAAAAAAATTATTTTAGAGAATTGCACCAAAAAATCTTTAAAATATTTTCTTTACTTGGATACCCAAAAATACCTGAAAGATCAGGGAATTTTCAAGGAATTTTTTACAAGATTTTAATAGACACCCTGTAAATTACATAAATAATAGATATAGTGCGTTTCGGAAAATATACAAAAATTGCATAATTAATTTGCACTTAATTTTATATATATATATAATTTAATTTCTAATATACATAATGTATGCGAAATTATAATGTTATTTCAGAAATATTGTCAGACAGTTGCGTTTCGTGATATGGAAGAATAACTATGTTTCGTGCAAGTACTCTGAAATTCCGCCCGAGTATACGAGAATGCTATCCGTACACGCATTAGGGTAATTTCCATTTCGTTGGGGCGGGAGAAGAGAAATGCTAGCGACTATCCCCTGCAACGGGGCACGATGATTAATGGCCGATATGTTACGTGGAAACTTTCCTTAATATTCCGTGCATTCCCGACGTTTCGATTTACGCAACGAGAACGGCAGCGCTGCTCAGTTCTATGCCCTTAACAGTCATCTCTAAATTATTTCTCCCTATGTAGGCAAGTACTTTGAGATATTAAATATATATTCTCAATAAACTCTCTTCATTAAGCTTCTCTCAAATTGGATTAAATAACGGATCTTAAATAACAATTCCAAATATATAAAAATATACTTTTTGTATTCCCTCTAGTATTTAACTAATAAATTTCAGTTGTTTTTTTTTTTTTTGTATTTTGTAATCTATAATTTTTGTGAGATTTTAATTTGAAATTTGACTGCAACAACAAATATTATATACGTCAAATTTTAAAATTCCAATGTAATCTTTATATATTTATATTTATATTGAAAATGGACCAAAAAATAGTCCGAAACGTAATACATTTATTACTAAAATTTAACAATAATAAATAATAAATTTTAATAATAAATAATAAGTTTGCGTATCAATCAATCCTCGCGCCTTGGCTCTTATTTGCCGATTTTCCCACTTAATTGTAATTTTTGTATTTTGAGTAGATACATGTGCTGCTATAAATCAGACGAGGCAATCATATTTGTATGGTAACCCACTTTGAGATTTTTCGCCAATTCGACGAGTTTTCTGCGCCGAAAGTAGGAAAATATTCCACGAGCGGGAGTGGGGTCAGGCGATAAGCCTCACTTTAATCAAGCCAGAAGTTACCCCGATATCATCGTTATTACACGCCGCCTCGACCACGATAAATTACAGGGGTTGATGCGGTGCACCCACTTGAATCTTCTCCCTCCCCCTCCTAGCCGCGCGACGCGCCTGTTTGCGATCAGCGTAACTCTAACGAGACTAACGAGCTCTTGTCTCTGACCATTCATCGATACGGCGATACGCCCGCGCGTCCGGACCAAAGGAACCCTCGTTAACCCTGAAAACTCTCCACTTTGACTCGATGTCTCCGCTGGAGCGCGCCGACGTGTCGTATATTAGTTTAATCCTTTCCATCGCCCGAGCAATTTCGCCTTTGAAAGAAAATGCACTTATATGTAGACATGTAGTCTTGGCAATATCGATAGGAAACTATCACAATGGTAGTATATAAAAGTGGAACAAATATATATGTGAATAGTTACATAATTTATATTAAATAAAATTTGAAGATTAAATTAATTATTATTAATTATGCATTTTCAGTAAAATTTTATTTTACTATCAGAATCGTATTTATAATCGTAGAACATTTATAATCAAGTATTTTTAGAAAATCGAAGACGTAATTAGGTTTTGATCGAACATTCGATGCCGAGAAAGAGGGAGAAAACTCAATTCAGTCCGTAATTATCGAATCGTGCAAAGTTCATGAATACATGCAGGTGGGTCGCAAAAACGGGTCGCGTTGTTCGCATAAAGTCGATACGACGGGTGGAGGGGAAAGACGAGGACGGGGGTCCTGGACTAACGAGGACCCTTCTTTGGATCTCGAGAATTGATTGTCCTCTTGGATATCCTTAAATTCCGCCGAAATATTATGGAAATAAAATCCCGGGACTCAACGATGACGACGAAGTTTATCGCGTTATAAATCGCGCGTTAGCATACGCAATCGGATCATCTCGAATTGCACGAGGAAACGAATGTCTTAACGAGCGTCGCGATGCCAGATGCGATTAAGAGATCCGACGAGCTGACTCGCGGTGGTTTATAGCGAACGGGGAGAAAGCGACGTGGATACTCCACGTCGCTCGATAGCTGCCTCTTGTTAAGCTGTCCTGGATAGTAATCACTCTCAATCAAGGAACGCTTCTCGAACAGTATTACTAAGTATCTATCTGGAAAACCCAAGATTTTCCCGAGAAATCCGAGATATTTAACGTGAACTCTTTTTGCCCAATTGTTTATTCTGGATGCGTAATTAAGACTGTACAGTAATAGCGAATTAAAAAAAAAAAAGAATATATTTCTTACATTTATACTGTTTGAAAAATCAAATAAATAAATCCGGATGAAAAGAATTAAAGTATCACAAAATAATATGATTTTTTACGTCTTCGTAAAAGAAAATAGTTGTAATTAATATTTTCCTAATTTATGACAAAAACTTTTGATCGTGAATACTTCCTAAAATCAACTGCAAAAAACAAAAAAAAAGACGAATAATTTGCAGAAAGAGAGAAAGAGACAGATAATATTTTTCTACAATTTTTAATAAATAACTTTTGAACGCATAAATGGATCTAAATCAAGTTTTGCACAAATATTTATTAGAGTTTTCTTAATATATGTGAAAATTTTTATTTCGTTGGCAATGTTTTTTACTTGTCTTTGTCAATAAATGCTACAATACGCGATTTTTCATAAGAATCAATACTGACTTCAAATTTAAATAAATTGCAAACCGTAAGAAAATTGTGCTCAGATTTTACACAGATATTCAGAAGAAATAATAGAACAGTCTACGAAATTTTCATGCTTTTGTCAATTTTTTGACGTATGACACATACATTCTTAAATTATAGAATCAAAGAAATTTATTTCTTTCTGATTAAAATCTGTTTATTTATTTTCTTTTATTCTGCCAACAAATTCATAGCGTGACGTTTGTGTAAATTTTTCTCAGAATCTAGAGAAATATTCGCGTTTCGCAGAATGTGTCTATCTTTCCAAGTGTCCCTTCTCGCCGGATTTCAATGGCGAATTTTCCAAACGAAGCTCGATTTTTCCTTTCCCTGCGAATCTATCTCTCCGATCACGAACCGTCGAGAACCGTCGGTTACTTCCCCGCGCGAGAAATTCGCCACGTTCGATTCGTGGACGTCTTTCAATTCTTCGTCTTCCGGTTTCCGCTCACGTAGAGTCGCCCATATCAGGTACGGGAAGAGGGAACGCAGGGCGATTCAATCCCGTCGACGCACGCGATGACGTCGGCGCAACCGACGAGATATTTATTTCACGGAAAGCTCTCCCCGCTGTCTGAAGATTGATAAGCGTGCTTAGATCGAGAAACCTGGCTCCGCGAGTAAATATATCGTAAATCCCGACAAAGCTTGCACAGAGTCTGCGACAATTCGCATGTAGCGTGCGATATATATAACGGATATGCGATATGAGATGATTTCTCATAGCGGGAGAGATCATATCTGTTCCATGAGATGACGAGGATGAATAAAAAATGCGAAATAAAGGCGATTCTGGGAGAAAATAGAAGATGAAATAATTTATCTCGAGAGTAGAAGAGACTGATATAGCAATGAAGAAGATAAGAGAAATCTCTTTTTGACGGATGATTTTAGCGCAGATATAAGACATTAGAGAGCGTAATAAGAGACTAAAAAATGATAAAGCAAAAAGAAACGAAAAAGAGTAGAAAAAATGAGGATAAAAAGATATATATATATATATATACTGCAAATAAGATTACAGGAATATTAGAATAGATTAAAAAAATGATAAAGCAAAAAAAAAGTGAAAAAAGAATAGGAAAAACGAGGATAAAAAGAAACTAATCCGGACGCAACGTAAAAGGTATTAAAGTATTAATGATATTTATAAGTACGAGAGAGACTATATAAAAGCAAGCAAATATATAAGCGAAAGAAACATAACGTATAAAATATATATAATTCGTTTTAAGCCGAAAGGCGGAGGCAAAGATTTGTAAGGACGGTGCGTAATTGCGTGTACTTAATGCCTCGCAAAATCTGTCATGCAGTTTAATTAACGCTGCTAATATTGTATATAATGAGATAAGATTTAAAAAGCTCGCGGTCCAAAGAGGCATTTAATTTTTCTTTTTTTTTTTTTTTTTTACTATGTCCTATCTTCTCCGAGAACTTTCGGGACGACGACGAAAAGCCCTGATTAAAACTCAGCCGGCGCACATAATACGTTTTCAACGGTGCGTCTTGAAAGTTGACGACATCGCCGATCCGCTTATTTCCATAAGGAGATCATTCTACCTTCGAGTTTCCAAAATCGTGCCCGAAACTACAGCCTTAGACCGCACTTATGTAAATTCGCGTGTCTCCTTGAAACGTCGAAGATATAAACAGAAGCAGGCGACTCGCTCAGCATAATTGATTATAAATATAGAAGAGAGACTTCTCTTAAAATCATGAAAAAAGAATCCTTTTATTTTTCCAGGTACATATAGACTCTATATAACACTCTTTAAGGATGTATGTGTCATATGTCAAAACATTGACAAAAGCATGAAAATTTCGTAGACTCTTCTATTATTTCTTCTGAGTATTTGTGCAAAACCTGAGTACAATTCTCTTAACAGTTTGGAAATTATTTAAGTTTAAAATTAGTATTGATTCTTATGGAAAATCGCGTATTGTAATACTTATTGACAAATTTGACAAGAAAAAGACATTGCCAACGAAATAAAAATTTTCACATATATTAAAAAAACTCTAATAAATATTTGCGCAAAACTTTATTTAGATCCATTTATTCGTTTAAAAGTTATTTACTAAAAATTATAGAAAAATATTATCTGTCTCTTTCTCTTTTTCTGTAAATTACTCGTTTTTTTTTTGTTTCTTGCAGTTGATTTCAAGGGGTATTCACGATCAAAAGTTTTTGTCATAAATTAGGAAAAATATTAATTACAACTATTTTTTTTTTATAAAGACCTTAAAAACTATATTATTTTGTGATACTTTAATCCTTTTTATAATCGGGATTTATTTATTTGATTTTTCAAATAATATAAACATAAGAAATTCGTTTCTTTTTTTATTTTGACAGTTTTTTGCTACTATTGTACAGCCAAAACAACCTTAATTCCGTTTTTAAAATTTAAATTCTAAAACAAGAGAAATTTTAATTGAATTTGCAAAATTATATTATTCAATTTTCCTCAACTTTTAAATTCTAATCGACAGTATTCCGTTCTTGTAAAATTTTAATTGCCAGAAAAGTTTTAACACTTGTTTCTAATGATACCAGAAAGGGATTAAATCATTGCAGCTTCCTCGAACACGTGGTGCATTAATTATCCAGTCTATTAAATTGCTCTGAACCCGATGGCCGGTCTCTAATTAAATTTAGCGCGCCGATTACCGCACTGGTGAATTTCGCTCACATAGATCTTCGAAATTTCTAGATCCAAAAATAAATTTCTAGATTTTATTTAAAGTGTTATATTTTGTCATTAAAAAAATTTTAAACCAAATTTAATCCATTCAGTAAATTTGTAAAATCTTGAAAAGATGTTGAACTCCATATACAGGGTGTATCTGAAATGATGCACTAAACTTTAGGAGCGTATTCTAGAGATCAAAATAAGACTTTTTTTTTCTTATGAACATGGGTTCGCAAATGAACCCCCCTCCGAGCTAAAATTCGAAAATGTGTGAAATACGTTTTTATTTTTTCATTTTAGTGGTTTACTTTACTTCATAATTTACTGGGCTATACCAAATTTCAACCTTCTGCCATTTTTTTTTTCAGAAATACAGCCAATTTTTAATTTTTTCCCCAAACTTTAGGGACCTCTAGCTCGGAGGAGCGTTCATTTGCGGACCCATGTTCATAGGAAAAAAAGTCTTATTTTGACCTCTAGAATATGCTCCTAAAGTTTAATGCATCATTTCAGATACACCCTGTATACTGCTGTTGTAAGTTGGCATTGAAACAAGATTGATTGGGAAATCTTCTTTTCACTGGCGCTTTTCTATGCATTCTGTATTATAGATTTATTGTCGATGGGATGATGGTGGTGGCTTGACGCATTGTTTGTTCGCGTTAGGGCCGAAAAAAATGGAGTAAAAGCGACGTTGAACTACTTGTTAGCATGTTAATGCGAGGAGCTGCTCGTACATGGCTGCTGCTACCACGAGGGTATTATTGATGATCCAAACGACGAAGGAGCGAAAGCGACGAGAGCGAGGCTCTTGTGTAAATAGCAGGTGTAAACGCGAGGCTGTAATAATAGTCCTGCGACGCATGATGATCTACGAGAGAACCGGTGAACCGTCTGTCTGTAATGATCAATAAATTGAATCGGAGCGATCACGCCACGTTTCGTGCAGGGACATGTGGTCGACGTTTCCAGTGGAATTAGATTCATAAATAATTAGAAATAATTTAAATTATTCAATCTTCTCACAACTCTTTCTCTTATGATGTACATATAAATTTTCCACGTTCCAGAACATTTTTATAATTTTTATAAATATTTTTTGCTCTTCTGCTGCCTATAGCGTATTTCTGAATTGTTTTTTTTTTTTTGCTTTGTTTTTGTGACAATTTTTTTTTTTTATAGTTTTCTATGCCAATGTATTTAGAATCTTCCAAAACGTCGAAAAATCACATTTTTTTTAAATGTCCGTGTGTGTATATATGTTTGTATGTATGTACAAAATATCTGTGCAAGTTCTAACTTCCGCAAATTTTGAGATACCGGGCTAAATTTTTTTAAAATTAATAGAGTATTATTAAAGGATGGTTGGTATTGAATTTGATGAGGATCGGTGAAAGAGTTCATTTTTTATAAAATTTTGAATTTGTTGAGAAATATCTGTGCACGCTCTAACTTTCGCAAATTTTGAGATATCAGGCTAAATTTTTTTACATGAATAGAATATTATTAAAGAATGGTTGGTATTGAATTTGATAAGAATTGGTGACAGGGTTCATTTTTTATGAAATATTAAATTTTTTGAAAAAAAAATTTTGCAAATTCTGCAAAAAAATTGTGCTATTTCTGCAAATTTCGATATATCGGGCTAAATTTTTTAACATGATAAAGCTTCCTCTATGAAGATATCAAAATTGAAAAATCCATTTGCTCTGAGAAAGAGCTTTGTGAGCGAAATAAGATTATGAGGAAGCAAGTTTCTAATCTGCACGATTTTTTATTTTTTCATTTTTATCGTGATTATTCGAAGCGAGATTGAACGGCCGTTTTTGTTACAGAAGTTCTGTTTCACCGTGAAATGGAGCGCTCGAATAGATCGCGCAAATAACGCGATCGCAATTGATCCTGCGGACAACATTCGTGAGAAAGGGTCCTCATCCACTTGGGCATTTTCGACGAGGCGCTGCTCCGTTAACCGACACTCGTGTGCAACATGTTCGGGACGAAATTGCGCACGTGGATGGAGGCACACATCGTGCGATCGAAGAAGAAGAAGGACCGGAAGAAGGGTGACAAGGGATTCGACTCGAACTGCAACTCCCCTAGGAGCCACAGCGCCAACAGATCACCTGCTTTGCATCAGGTGAATAAATTCATCAATCAAATTTCTCAATCATTTTACAAAATAATCCTAAGATGTCTATAAATCGATGACGTTCTCTATAATTATTATCGTGAATTATTTTATAAGTTTATTTAAGCTCCAAAGATGATCTTTCCATTGTTTTTTGTCGCGTTTTATATGTATATTTTATGGTATGATAATTTATATATTATATTTTAATATTAAAGTCTATATCAAATATTTTTTTGATATAGATTTTAAAATTTTTCTCATTGAAAATTACATCTTTCCTTGAGAAAGATTCCTTGCAAATTCGCAATTTATAAAATTCGATATAAATGAATGGTTTAATTTTCTGGCAAGAAATTTTCAGAGATTTTGAATTTCTTTATTTCAACATTTTTGTAGATTTATACGCGATGCACATGTTTTACGTCAATCTAATAAATACTAATTGCTCTAGCCGCGATCGTTGCAAGACTCTGAAGTATATTTGAAAAGCGCACGTTCGCCGGATTCATCGTCATTATCGGCAAACTAGTTTGCGAAGTGCTTCCCCTATTTTCCTACTGCTTGCCAGCGTTTGCTCGTTACGCTCGTCCGCGCTTTCCCCGCTAACAGACCCTTACGTCGGCGCTTTCCATGGTAGGGGCGGCCAGGGCACGTCGACGCTTATCGTTAAGGCGGATAGAAAAAGAGTTTAGTATTCTTTACCCGGCACACCCTGGTGGCAGGCAGGGTCGCCCTCGTTCTCGCGCCATCCGTTGCAGTATCTTCGGGCTTTATGCAGTCTGCGGATGGCTGCCTTATCGAGATTGTACATTACGGAGGAAGCGCTGAAAATTTATGAATTCGCGTTATACATAAATTTTCTTCTTTTATTGTGCATCGGCGTATCTTCCGAATTATTATTCTACGCGGAATTTCTCTCCAAGTTATTAACACATTTGGTAATTTTAGTTTAAATTTGTAAGATATGATTATAAATACATATTTGATATGAAGAATAAAAATGTTTTCTAAATTTCCTTTTTAATAAAAATACTTTTTTTATTATTCCAAACATTCTAGATCCATAAATTTTTTGAATCAATATTTTTATAAATCTTTTTATTTAAATAATTAATAATTTTATGGCAAGTCTCAATATAATTTAGAAAAATTAATTATAATATTTTTTTATAACTACGATTAATTATTCAATGATTTTCTCTATTCTGTTAGAATATTATAAAACCAGGATTTCTACTCTTAATTTATTATAATTTATTATAATGAGGTCAACATTATTATTAAAAAGTTTGCAAAATATATAGAAAAATAATTTTATAAAAGTAATCTGCATTTATCTTTCATATATTTATTAGACTTATATATACGAGTTGAAAGATTTTTTTTACTCAAGAAAAAATATATTCGACAAATCAGCAAAAAATCAAAATCGTGATTACGCATTTACAGAGAAATCTTAATCTTCTTTTCAGGTACATCCGATAGACTCACCGACGAAGAACGTGGACGGTATCCGGTTGCACGAGGGCGGCTACGGGGCGACCGTGACCACATCGTCCGGCACTTCCGGCGGTACCGCCGGAAGCGTGAGTCTCTCCTCGCCGGAGAGCGCGTACTCGACCGGCTACTCGACCGACGGCACTTCGCCCGGCACCAGTTTCCCGCCCGAATATTACATCAACATCAGGACTGGCACTCACTACTTCCAGAGCAGCGATAACGGCGGTGCGAACACTACCACCACCACCACCATTACCAATAACAATAACAACAATAGCAAGGCCAGGACGAAGAGGTCGCCGGGTGACGCCGGGAATCTACTACCGGGCGCATCGGGAAATGGAAGAGTCGAAGACAGGGGACAGTCATCCGCGAACACGACGAACATGACCAGGGATAATGGTCAGCCGGAAGTACGAACCAGCACGCCACACAAAGTAAGTGCATTGCCCATAAATTGCAGAGTTATATAACAGAGATCTGAGTTGATAATAGCAGGATTTCTACTCTTTGGAAAAACCTAGAAAACCTGGAATTCTCAAGGATTTCGTTTTTACCTTGAAAAATCATCAGGGAATTCTCATGGAATTTTATTTGAACTCAGGGAATTTTTTCAAAAATTCTATCTTTGATCAATTTGTTCTTATATTGCAAATATCGGCAATCTAATTAGCCAATGATTGTGAATTATATATTTTAAATATATTATAAATTTATATCTTTTTCTCTTTGATTATATATTCATTGTCATAGCAAAAAATACTCAATACACAATAGAGAGTACACATTGTTTATTGTAATTCTTACAATTAATAACAGAAAATGAAAATATTATGCAAATGAAAAATGCTTATCTTACAAAAATCATTCAGTTCTTTTTAGTACATTTTTAAATTTAATATTTAAAATTTAAGTGATTTATTTTTCCTTCGTGTGAGTGAAAAGCATTAGAAAACGCACACCAAAAAAAAAACTTATTTTAAAAAATTCCATCTAAAAATTCTCTAATTTTACCTGGAATTTTAAAATTTTAAATTTTAAAATTTACAAATTATCTGAAAAATTAGGGAATTTTTTTACAAGCTTTGGATAGACAGCCTGAAAACTTTTCGTTTACGCATCGAAGATGCTTAGTATCTCTTGACAAGTCTTGTTTCAAATATATCAATTTTAAGAGAGAGACTCGAAATACTCTTGAGAATTAAGAAAATTAGAAAAAAATGAATTTTTAATACATGATGATTTTTCTTGATAAAATTCCAATTCAGATCTTTTTTTGCAAGCTTTGGATAGACACTCTGAAAACGTTTTGTTTACGCATCGAAGATGCTTACAATTAGTCTCTTGACAAGTCTTGTCTCAAATAAATCAATTTTAAGAGAGAGATTCGAAATATTCCTGAAAATTAGGAAAATTAGAAAAAATTGATTTTTTATTACGTGACGATTTTTCTTGATAAAATTTCAATTCAGGTGTTGACTATGGAACGTTAGAGAAGCGTGCACTATCGCGAAGTTTCGAGATGCCTCGATATAATGTATTCACACAAGATGTGGCTCCTCTATCAAACGCTACGCGTTCCTTTCAACCTCCCTCAAATAGTTTATAGGCCGAAAGCAAATGCGCTTCTCGAGTTCGTCGCACGAGTTGGTCGTCGTTTCGCTTAAACACACCCCCGCGCGCGAGGTGTCTCGAGGGTGCATTTGTTCGCTGACGGAGTCTTTGAAGCCGACGAGTTCAACGACATCCGGCCTCTTTCGCCAAGCAGGAAGTATACATTTTGGAGTAGCGTTTATCGCCGCAGTACATACTGCGGGAGAGGTAAACAGTAACAAGTAACAAGGCTTATGAATTCCTTTCGACGAATTTAACTCGCGAAGCGCGAGTTTGTCTGAGAAGCAACAACAGAAGCGCCTTCGTGGAGCACGTGCTGCAATTTGTCAGAGAAAGATATTTATTAGCCGCATTGTTGTATTCCTCCAGAAGGATGCGGCGCGAATAGAGTGAGGAATTCTAGAAACGTTGCTCCAGCTCGTGCTTTTTTCTCAAGATTTCTTCTCTCGCCGACGAGTTACGCGACTCGACAGGGCGATGTATTATTGTCGTGAAGAACGTGCGCCAGAATATCGGGAGTTAATGGTCGCCGGGAGTGAAAAATGAATCCTTCCTCCTCTCCAGGCTGTGATCGATTGCGTGTTGCACACCGTGTCAGCGACCCTCGTTTCGGTACAATGGAGAGAGAAACGATCGAGTTTGCGATCTAGATTGACGGTAAAAGCGAGAATGCGCGAACAGAGTGACAAATATAAAGGCACTGCTCTAAACAGAGAATTTTCGCGAATTAATTTTCGAGCAAAGCGAACATTTTTTTTTCACAACGTGACAGGAGACTCTTCAAGTAAAGATTAATTCGTATAACATATATTTTAGCAGAGAAAATTCTATTAAACTCGAAATTCTATTAGACTCTTTTAATTCGAAATGCAATCTAAATTGAACGGTTCAGATGGTTTTTCTCGTGTCAACAATAGTGCTATCGATTCTCCCAATGTTCGTACCTTTAAAAGTAATTACTGTTTTCATTTCATTATCTGTAACGATTCCCATAAAACATGTACTATCTCATTAAATGATAATTAGGGTTGCACGGAGATATCAAGACTGGTCTCGATATTATCTTGTCTTGTCTCGAAATTCAAGACAAAATCAAGACAAGACTTTTAATTAGTTATCAAGACAACATCAAGACTAACACTGTCAAGATTATTGATTTTTAAAAAAAGCTAAAATATATTTGTGTGTAAATTAAATGAGAAAAAAATCACTATATTATACAAACTTAAAACACTCGGTTCCAATTAAGGTTGCACGAGATATCAAGACTAGTCTTGACTTGTCTTGTCTCGAAATTCAAGACAAGATCAAGACAAGATTTTTTAATTAGTTATTAAAATAATACCAAGACTAACGTAAGATTGTCAAGATTATTGGTTTTAAAAAAAAGAAAAAACTAAAATATATACATATACTTGTGTGTAAATTAGATAAGAAAAAGATCATTATACAATATTATACAAACTTAATATATGTATATAGTTTTGGGAAAATAAACGAATGACATCAATGGCAATAATTATCTTTAATTATTATATATTATAAAGATTATATATGTTAAATATTATTTTAAATAATTATTCTGTATTAGATAAAAATTGTTAATAAAATCGAGATAAGACAATACAAAACGAGATTTTTGTTACAAGATTCACTCGAGATCAAGACAAGGTTTAAATTTCCGAAAATTTTCAATACTAATACAATATTTTATTAAATATTGTCTTGTGCAACCCTAATGACAATCAACCAATTTCACTAACGTAAGTTAATATTAAGCACAATTTTAAAAACCTATCTTTCTCTTTCGTTCTCTCTTTCTTGTAACGCTAGTTGTCATAGATAAAAAGTGAGATCAACCACGATCGTAATTGACGAAACCAATTTTATAAAGCCTAATATAATTCAAGACCTTTTCCTTTCATCCTATCGCAGAACACGGAAACGAATCATAATCAGAGGCAGCAACAGCAGACGCAGCAACCGAGGCAGCAAGGGAGCTCGCATCGCCGAACGGAGTCGTTTTCGGCCGATTCATCGAGGAACAACCTGCCCGTACCGTCGTCGATACCGCCGCCGTTGGTTTCGCCACCGGTGCAATCGCCCCGCGAACGTTCCCGCATCCGGACGAACCCGTGGCTGTCGGCAAACTCGTCTGGTTCCAGCACGAATGGCCTGAAATCGCGACACGCCCGGGACGAGAGCAGCGGCAGCTCCGGCTTGAAGCTCACGGAGTCATCGGGCAGCGCCAGCGACGTCAACCTGAATCTGAACAACAGCAGGGAGTCTCAGGGCAGAAGGGAGCATCGTCAGGAGAGCCTCAGCGCAGGTCGAAGCCCGTAAGATATTTTTTTCTTATATATATTGCAGGCATATTATAAAATGCCTAGGCATTTTACAATAAACCGGCATAACGAGGATTTTTTATAGTTTTATAGTTAAAGTATTAGTTTCTTTTTATAATACACACACATGCCATATAAATTATGTATATGTGCACTGATAACAAAATCGATGATAAAATTGACTATAATTGCGTGGTAAAAAAATTATAATCAGGATACTCATTTTTATAGTCATCATCTCATCATTTTTATAGTAAATTCTATTATAATACTAGTAATATTAACCATATATGCATGCACTATATACTATATACAATCATATACTATAAATTATAGTGAATTTATAGTAATTTCAACTATATTTTTTTATCAGTGTATATACTTCTTAATATTAATGTCGAGAAAGGGCGAGAAAGCCATAAAACTCTTGTTATGCGGGCTTATTATAAAATGCCTAGGCATTTTATAAAATGTCTAATTTTGTATTATGTCTGCAACATATACAAAGTGATGTACGATCAGTGTAACTACGTTTCTGAGAAACAAGCTGGAAATCGTGCAAATTAGAAACTTGCACATTGCTTCCTCAGCATTTTATTTCGCTCACAAAGCTCCTCTTCAGAGCAAGCGAGTTTTTCAATTTTGGCTTCCTCATAGAGAAAGCTTTGTGAGCGAAATAAAAAGATAAAGAATCATCGGCGCAATTTCAACCCGATGTTGGCTTTAGGAGTTCATTGGCAGGCCGGCATCGGGCCAATATACGCCCATGTTTCCAATGTTGACAAATCCCATCTAGGATATTACAAAATATTCTTTTTTAATTCGAAAATTTACATTTAAAAAAAATTTAAATTTAAATTCAAAATAAAAAAAGAACCCTTAAATAAAAATAAAAAATAAATCCTTTCACCAATTCTCCTCAAATTCAATATCAACCATCAATTAATAATACTCTATTCATGTTGAAAAATTCAGCCCGATATCTCGAAATTTGCGGAAGTTAGAGCGTACACGAACATTTTTCAAAAAATTCAAAATTTCATAAAAAAATGAAACTTTTCACCGATTCTCGCCAAATTCAATACCAACCATCCTTTAATGATACTCTATTTATTTAGAAAAATTTAGCCTGATATCTCGAAATTTGCGGAAGTTAGAGCTTGCACAGACATTTTTTGAAAAATTGAAACTACCTTAAAATCTAAAACACTGTATGAATTTTTATAAAAATGATAGTAAATAAAAGCTTCCTTTATGAGGAAGTAAATGAAGAAGCAAAAAGATGTAACTAGATTGTTAGATATCAATTAAATTAAAAAATAACTATAACGACAATTAATTAAATATTGGGATGAGAGATGACCTGTTCGTCGTAGAAATAGAAATGCAAAAATTAAAAGTGATTAAATAAAGAAAATAAAAATTTCATGTATTTCTATAGCTGTATCATTGATCTCGGAATCAATCCGATTTTTCGTAGAAGAAACTTTTAATTGCATAAGTTGCTGGCTGTCGGAAAGCGTTTCGCGGTCGTCTTTCTTTCCCCAAATCTGTTGACTTTTCTAGTCTTCTATTCCGTTCGAGGTAGAAGCGATGTACTTGAAGGAAAAGTTAACGATTAGAAAAGTTTGCGAGACAAGAAAAAAAGCAGGAAATAAAACCATCTTATTCGCCAATCTCGAGTGCAACAACGAGAATACAGAGACTTGTATTGGATGGTGATTTTCTCTTTTAAATGAAACGCACACATCAAATTTAATTTTTAATTTCGCAATTAATTTCGGATTACATATTACGCGTGATGTCATCAATCGATAATTCCTCTTTCGCAATACGATTATTATAATCAGCAAATTGCGCGTGTACTTTATTATAATTGTACATTTATAACTTGCACATTCGCTTAAAATCGCATTTTGCGTATCATTACACATTCTGTATGGAAATAAATATCGCCCGATTGCATAAATTATCAGTGCACGAGTATCATTGCATTGATTATGATCTGTTCATATAGTTTAATGCACCGAGCGTATCTAAATAAAATTGTTGTACAACCACAAGAGATAAAATTTTAAATTATTAAAATAACAATTTTCAAACTTTATTCTTTTATAAGTGACTTTACATACTCTGGGGGGGACACACGATTTATAAATAAAAAACTAAACTAGATAAATTAAAAATAAAAATAAAAATAACTTCTAAATTAAAAATAAAACGAATAAAGATAAGAGTCGTATCCTCTTGCAGGATCAATCAAAACTGGAGGATTACATCGGGCCTGGATCTTCGACCCAAGATTCCTCTATCTTTGCAACGACGAGCCAGCAGCAGTAGCTCCTCGGCATCCTCGGTGACGCGAAGCGCGCGTTCGTCAGAGGACGACATCACCCTGAACGAGATGATGGGCAAGTTCGACGAGAGCTACGTGTACGAGAAGGAAACGGATATCCTGTCGGACAGCGATCCGACCGACTGCGAGGATTACATCGACTCGCTGTCGGACATCGATACCGGCCAGGATGGCGGCGACGAGAACGATCCGTTCGAGAACGACGAGCTCGATTACATTGACAACGGCTCGTTTCTCGATCTGGACAACCTGGAGTGCGGTGGCGCCGGCCATTTCCCCAATACCGGCCACTGTACTTACTTCGCCTTCACAAGCGAATTGAACAGGCGCGGCACCAGGCTCCGCGACTCCATTCTCAAGCGCAGGAACAAGGATGAGATCGGCTCTCAGAGGTGAGCTTCTTGAAAGCTTTCTCCCAAATTACCAAGATCTATTTCTTTTCTTGTCATTTTCCATTTGCCAGATGATACTTAGATTATCTATCATATATCTCTGTTATATTGCCAGAAATGCGAATGCAAGAGCCAGCGCGAAAAGACAGAGCGCGCGACACAAGAAGACAGATGACAAGCAGAGCGAGAAACGCAAGAAGAGGATATCGCAGCGTCGCAAGCCTGCTCTGGACCGATGCGATGATGAGACAGCGAATTTGAATCGCGTGCTGGTGGAGAGGATGCTACTGAAGAATTCAGGATTCAATCAGGGCAGCAGAAGCGTGGGCGGCACACCGATGTGCCTGCGACGCAGGAAGCACGATGTCAACAAGAATCTCTCGCCGATGAGGGTGAACGATAACTCGTCGGTCGTCAGACCCTCCGTAATCGAGAATGAGATCGTGAAGAGACGATCAAACTCGGTAAGATCCGAATTCAATTTGTGTCACATATATGACTCGTCTTTTTAAGTAAAAAAAAAAAAACTTAATTATATTTTTTATTTTTTTTATTTCAAACTCCTGGAATTATATGTGCCTTATTTAAGGTGTTAGATTATATTATCTTGTTTCTCTTCAAGGTGAGCTACGTAAACGGCAACATAGTACGGCGCCATGTAGCCGGCAACACGTACATGACTACATTTGCGTCGGAGATCGCGCTGATGGAGGCCGATAAAGAGGCCGATCGTAAATATCGTGAACTCATCTTGGAGGCGGAGAACATTCTCGTGAGCATGCAGAAGCACCAGAACCCGTCACTGTGCATACCATCTCCATCGCGTAAACTGCACAACGGTCTGGCTAATAAGCGCGTCGAGCTTATCAAGAATACGGAGTTGAACATTGAGTTGGCGCTATCCAAGAGCCGTAATTCCCAACCGGAATTACAAAGCGGTAACATTCGGGATCTGGAGCACACTAGTCCGAAACGGCAATTCACTCAGCCGTGTTCACCGATCCACCGATTCATGGAGAGAAACTCGCCGGCTGGAACTTTCGCACCGAAGGAGCCTTCTCCGCCCGCCTTTCGACAACATGAATTTTCTAAGTGTCCGGATTCGCCGGCAATGCTGCGCAGGACGACGCCCCAGAGCTCGCCCAGCAGAAGCCTGATGCATCACCAGATACATCGGACACGCAATGGTGGTGATCCAGAACCCAAGGAATGCAACAGATCGCCTCGAATCGCTTTGAATTGCAACGGCGGATCGAGAGTGGAAGCGGTAGACATGAAGAACTCTCATGGGGATAAGATGCACGCGAACGGGATGAGTTCCTCTCTCGCCGGAGGTAGAAAGGAGTTTCGCGCCGCGAGAGAATCGACAAAGGAGGAAGGTGTGACGTCCAGCTCGTCGGATTCCGAGGAGAAATGTGACGTAAGACGAAGGGCTCCGTTGATGACCTTCAGGTTAGTAACTATTTAATGAAATCTTGAGCGATTTTCGAACTGTAATTTAGTTGAAAATTGGAAATATTTTCTTTAAATTTAAAGCTCCTCGTTAGTTTTGGGAGAAATTTATCTGAAAAGATTGCTAGAACTCCGTTGATGACCTTCAGGTTAGTAACTATTTAATGAAATCTTGAACGATTTTCGAACTGTAGTTTAGTTGAAAATTGGAGCAATCTTCTTTACTTTATCATGAAATTATTAATTTGTTTTAACAAACAAACAAATAAAATCTGAAGTATAATAAATACGGGTGATCATCGATTATTTGTAACAAAGAAATACCTTGTAGGTCAATCGACATGGGTCCCATTAAAGAAGGTTCTTCTTATTGTCCGCAAAGTGAACCGGTGAAAAGGAAGGTGTACGCCGGAAGCGCAACATATGGCAGAATACAAAAGACACTGGGCGAGCACATTATGCTGAGAAACTCTGACGGCGATACAGCGACAGATGATACTGGTAGATGTTTTTCTTATATCTTCTTCTTTCGTAACACTTTCGAAGAAATACTTCCTTCTCTTTTTATGATATTAATTGTATTATGCGATGATAGATATATCAGATATTTTAATATGTAATTCTAAATCTCGTTCAAATTGATTTGATTCGCAACAAAACAGTAATAATAGAAACATCGCGTTCCATTGTCCAAAGAATCAGACAAACTACTTTCATTTTCAATTTTTCTTATTTTATTTAAAAAAAGACGAGATTGATTAAGTGATTTATTATAATATTTTTCTACTTCAACTTTTAAAATTACGTTAATTATCTCATTTTAAGTTAAACAAAGTATAAAAATTTAATTGACCTATCACAGCTGAAATCTATTCCTCTGTGAATATTGTGAAATGATTTCATGCACGCATAGATGATTCAAGAAGATCTCTGAAGGAGAAAATGGCGCAATTACGACAAGTACGACTGGCAGCTGAGGCAAACGCGAACAACATCCAGGATTCACAGTTCTTCCAGCATCAGCTGTCTCAGCTACGACGGCAGATGCTGATGCAGACGATAGAGGGTCTGAAACGCAGTCTCGAAGACCAATCAGCCACTCTGAAACAAACTTGTCTGGAACCGACGACCCTGTTGACCGACGAGTTGCCTTGAAGTTAACCGGTCAACTTGTTTCCGGTCTATCATGCCGCACGATCATGACTAAAGAATTTACGACATTTCGCTCTACTCCTTGTTCGAGGAAAAGATGGACATCGGACAGGATCGAAGTTACGAGTCCTTGGCGAATCCGCGATTGGTTAACTCGCCGCGCGCACTGCGAGAAGTATTGATCAAGTGCGGCGTTTTCTCCATGCGCGCCGAATACCGAATTATTATAATGACGCGATCCTCCTCGGGCTCGACGATACCGTGGTCGGCTGAGTGCGGGTGGTGCGCACATTAAATCTCTATTTTTCTGTCCGTCTACATGATATGTATGCATGAGAGAAAGTGAAAAAGGAAAGAAGAGAGAAAGAAAGAATCGAAATTGAGAATGTCGTGTATCCTTGTTGGGCATTGTTCCACTCTGTTATTCGTTTCACACAGTAATTAACGTTTCTCACGAACTTTCCTTTCGTCTTTTAGTTTGCAACTTCGCGCAAATAGGCCGACTTTCGGTTGCCGCTTTAGATTAGCTTTCGCTAGCTCGATTCTCATCGTTCGATTTATCGTCGTGT
>NW_021849056.1:529702-549254 GCF_003651465.1 Formica exsecta | reverse complement strand
GTCGTGTAGTGTGCTCACTCTGAAATTTTCTAAAATGAAAAAGAAATGAGAAATTCTCACGTATCGTCGAATACACGAGATTCGTCCTGAAACGCTAATGTGGAGTTATTGATAATAACATATTACTAAATAATCATATAATAGCAATTAATATTATTACCGCTATATATTAATATTACTATAATTGACATTTTTTTTTAAATAAATATAATGCGAAATGTAATGTTATATCAATCATTAGTATGTTATTACGAAATTTGCAATAGCTACGAAAGAAAAAAAACAAAGGGATAATATGTACTAGTTTAAAATTGCACTAGACCTTGACAGTCCCCATTAGCGTTCTAGGATTGAGCTTATACTACTCAACATCTAACGGGCCTATTCACGGGTGTCTGTCTTTGATATGCTTTAGAACAAAGCAACATAGTGAAAAATCGTAAAAAAACGTCAAAAGTAAGTCATGCGAACGAATAATATATCAATATCAAAAAAAGCGCATAAATATTTAGCGTATATCCATCTAACCGATTTAGAGACTCATGGATTTAGCTGAAATACTAGTAGCGGATAGGCACAATTTAAAACTTATATAAGGTTATATCCCATTTTAGACATTAGGAAAATGTTAAACATGATACATGCCCAATGAATATGGCCCAATCCTGATTGAAACGTAGTTGGGGAAAGGTTGCACTGACTGACATAGTGATACTGACTTGTTTAGTTGACTGTTTGATCCTCATCAAGATAAATAAATTTCCCATATGTATAAATTCATTAAGTAAAAAGTTAAATATGCATCATCATCTCTATGATGGATGTGACTAATTTTTATCAATATTTCAAAAAAATAGAAAAAATGGAAGCTCACATATAAATGGTTAATTAAATAAAATATAGAAGTCGGAAAAACCGATGGACATACGAAACAGTAAAGGAGATTATAGTAGAGACTAAATTTCAACAGATCAAAATGTGAATCAAGATTTCCTTTCCGCGACGATCCCGTTTCTTTCAATTTAATTTGTCGCAGATATATATGGCATGCACCTCTTCCACTTTGAACTTAATTGGACATAATTATACAAGAAGCAGTTTCCATCATATATATTATACTAATGATACACGTATATATAGCAAAAAGCTATACTCCATGCTCTTATCCTTCATAATTGTGTCCAATTCTTCAACTGTAAACATCACTTATTTTTCACACAAGAAAATAATCGTTTCTCGTTGCGAAAGAGACATCATAACTATCTTACACATATTACTCATAATGTTCCTATTTCTATGCGATATTCTCCCCGGAAACGAGATTTTCTCCAGTGAATGATCATACATTTGTCTCTGAATAGAGTAAGCATCCCTCAGATTAGTATACCAAAGACGATAGCTTAGCTAGAATGTAGATTAGAATCGTTTAACCGATCAAAAAGCACGCAGCGATGCATATTCGTAATATTAGAGGATCACGGTTAAAGCGTTTTTAGGATCTGAATTTGCTAGTAGAATAATTGTTCGAGTTACGTCAAACGTCAAGCGGATTACAAATCTTCCATATGAGCCAGAGTCAAATATTTCAGCATTCCAGCATTCACAACAAATTTATGTATCTACATATTGTTTTTTTTTTTTTTTCTAAAAATTGTTTTTAAGCAATTCAAACAAATTGATGTTAGTTTTAAGCAAACAAAGTATATATTTCTTTTAATGCAATGTTTTAAAAGTTTGTCTTATTTATTCGTTGAATTGTGATTCGTAATTTTAGACTCTGGTTATATCGTCGATATTTTCGGTCATAGTGATATTTTTGTGAGAATAGACTGATAGTGTTATCGATTGTTAGATTAAAAATTTTTAGTGATTACTTATACATGTGATTTATATGTTAAAGATTCTCCGAGAAATGACGGATATTGTAAGACGCGCGCGCAATATATTTATTTGTGTTAGATATTAGAAAGCGTAGTAAATGATGAAAGCATTAGACAAGTATAGCGGCAGTAGCATTAGTAGTGCATTAGGCAATCGTCGAGTAAACGAAGTTACACACATTGTTTTTTCTCTCCATTTTTTCTGAATCGTAATTTGTAATTCATTTTCGTACGTACGTCTCGATGATTTTCATTCGAAGAACGTGATTTTCGTTTATATAGCTTATTGTGAAGACGAATTGCAGGAGTTACTTCGAACGAAAGTCTTAACGCGATAGACTTAACTATCGTTAAGTGAGGAAAGTTGTTCGAAAGTTTTATACATGAAAAAAAGAAACTGTATATATATAAAAAAAAAAAAACATAATTTTTAACCATACTTTACTTTTATAATCGTAAGACGAATTAATATATCGTGTTGTCATAAGTTCGATGAGTTTCATATGGTCATATTGACATTCCAATAACAGTTTGCGTCTGGCGCTGGAAGAGGCAATTATTGTCTGGATTAATCTGTGAAAATCGGTGAAAATCTGCACAGTTCCAAATGTTGCCCTTGCCGCAAGTGACACACTAGTCATTCGATTATTTACGCAGGGTATATGTTGGCAACCATATTAAGAACGTGCTTGGAGGAAAAATGGAATTATTGTTGGCAAACAACATCTCTTATGTACTCTAAGCCATTTATGAAATAAAATGGTTTTTTTTATATGATTATGAATAAATTATATTATGTCGTTAGATTGGTTCTGCTTTTACTTTTTACCTCGATAAAAGAGAATGAAAGGTATTTTCGTTATGATATCATCACCCAATAGTGTGTATTTTCGATATAAGAAAAGAAAAAATATTTCAAGTTATAAAAAATGCTATTTTTATTACATTTTTGCAAACTATGCTTGCTTAAATGGTGCATGTTAAATAACTTGCATCTATTTCAAATAAATGTGCATATTTAGTGATATGCTTACATTCATATATATACAGAGGCATGAACAGCAGGATGCAATTTTCTATAGAATCGATAGAACAAAATTATTATCTATATGATTGATAAAATTAGATTTAATTATTTTTCTAATATTAATTTATTAATTACAGACGCAGATACACAGAGTGGCCTATTGATGGAAATCGCAAATAGTCTATAGCCCAGAGATTAACACAATTTAATGAAATCCAACGAGGATATTATTTTATATATATATATATTAATATACTTCATACGTTATACATTATACATATTTTTAATAATCTATGCACAATAAATGCTAAAGAAGCGTGAAAATCGTAATTTTTACATATTTACATTCTACAGATATGTCGCTTTATATCATTAAGTGACAAGAAAGCAATTCTTAGGAAATTTAGGCAATTGAAATGTGTATATGCTGTATATCCAAAGCATGTATCTACTTAATTCTCTCAAACTTATGTTTGATCTCGTATATTCCAACAGGTTGCATAACTTTGTCGCAGTAATCCTCCCATTCACCTTCGCTCAAATCTACCTCATCAAACTCCTTACCTCCCTCGACAGCCGTGGCCACCCATCCTTCTCTCGCAGAGAAGTCAGAGGGTTCTATTCCTCGACAATCGAATATGACAATTGTCTTAAACTGTCCTTGATCGTCCTGGGTGAAAGACTGGATAGAGTCCTCTATTATCATCATAGAGTTTTCCCGGGAGCAGAGCTTGCATTTGCTCACAAAGTGACTGACGCCACTGCCTCGAACTGCTGGACGTACCGGATCGTCTGCGGAGATGTAGTTCCACTTGTCTGATGTCTCTCCGCAGTTGCAACAAGTAAACTTCAGGCACCACCTGAACTCAGATCCCGATGGCCTCAGTTCCTCAATATTGTCGAGTCTACACGTAATCTGCAGTGCTATTTTCACCATTATGACCGTAGAATGTCTACTCTGAAATAATTAATAATCTAAAAGAATTAAGCCAGTTAATTAATTATTCTGGAATCGAATGTATTTTTTTGTTGGATTAATTTTTTTGTTTTCTTTTTTTTACTTACAGGCATAAATTTTTGGTTAAATTATAATATCAATTCCTGTGAATCGATATTGGCATGGTTATGGAGTAACAAACTGCGAATATTTCGAAATTATTCTATTGGTGAGAGTAAAGTGAACAGAGAATAGATTTTTCTAGGCGTCACAGAGTTTTGAATCCCTAAAACTGCATTATTTTTTATAAGATACATTTTAAATATCGAACGAGATATTTAAATATTACAAAACGCTTACAGATAAACATCTACATCAGCGGACAATAATTTTATCCCGCGATAAGAGACGAATTTAACTTCTATAAAAAAGCACCTCAAATTTAGCTGGCTAGACTGTTTCGTTTAGAAAAATTACACATGCGCGTTGTAAAACCTCGGTGCCGTTGCTTGTGTTTGTCAGATAATTACAAAAGCATTACATTATAATCGATGATTCGCGATGACTCGAATCACTTTGCGTAATTAGATTAAAAGAAGCTCCGGGAGGACAGATGGAATTTTCGGTATCTGTCATTCTGTCCCTTGACGTC
The DNA here is from genome assembly GCF_003651465.1 of Formica exsecta. Lineage (NCBI taxonomy): Eukaryota > Metazoa > Arthropoda > Insecta > Hymenoptera > Formicidae > Formica > Formica exsecta. Next base: position 544,758 of record NW_021849056.1, on the reverse strand, counting down.
GTGTGAGCAGACAACCCGAACGATGCGGCAGCTGATTGGCATGATTTCGAGTTGGCGAGAAATTATTTTTTTCTTCGCCTACTTAGCGACCTTATCGGCGAATTCCATCGCCGAGGATATTCTAGGATGTGGAGGTTTTCTAAAGAGCCACACCGATATCGATTTTACGAAGGTGCACGTGAAACTGTGAGTATTCTCTTACCTTTTAAGAGGTTATCCTGGTCATAGTTGGATCACCGATTCATAAGATAAATTCGTCAGGTACGCGAAGGCTGGTAGTTTGAAGGATGAGATCGAGTGCGCCCCTAATACCGGCTATTATTTTCTACCTCTGTATGACAAGGGTGAATATACGTTGAAGGTAAGCTGGAAAGATGCACCATCATCTGTTGCACAACATCATTGATTAAGCATTTTGGACTTGATACTTATACATATGACTGAATAACATATTTAAAATGAAAAAACATATTTAAAATGAAATACAGGGTTGAGAAGTTCACATTGAAAGTTATTTAATCAAAAATTGACTCTCCCAAAGTTAAGTTAAAAAAATTATTAATTCATTAAAATTAAAAGTTAATTCTCTATCCAACAGCGAATCGGCATATCCGACAAACTTATTGATAAATGAAATATTTGCATTACGATCAACTATTTTCACACAACTTTAATATTAATGAATTATTTTAACTTGTACAAAAAAAATTAATAAATTAATATTAATGTATTTAAAAATAACTAGTATAAGTTAAAAGTTAACACGTTTAAAATTAACTAACATAAGTTAAAAGTTATTAACTTTTCAACTTTTTAACTTAACTTTTAACTATTGCTACTAGTTGCTACCCAACCCTGCAGAAATATATATTATAATGTGATACTCCTCTATTTTTTTAATGATAGATAAATTTTACATATTTATATAAATACTATAGGGTATATTTGTTTCAATACAATTATAATATTATTCAAAATTTCTTTTGTTTTGAATATTAGAGATGTATAATAAGATAACAATATTGCAGAAAAAATACAATATTGTTATCTTAAATTGATTAATATTATTCAGAATTTATATATTTATATATTATAAAAGATATTTTATTTCAAAAATTGTTAATATTTTAATACATTAGGTAGATCCTCCTAGAGGCTGGAGTTTTGAGCCTACAGAAGTAACGTTGAATGTAGATGATGTTACAAATGATTGCAAACAAGATATCAACTTCACATTTAAAGGATTTGGTATTACAGGACGTGTAAGTACTATTTAAATACTACTTAAGTACTATTTTTCTTCTTTTGTTATTAACATAAAAAGATATCTGAAAAATGAATGTTATGTTTGTATCTATTGGTACAAATAATTTAAGATACAAATAATTTAATTTTATATATTTGATAATCTATCAAAAATTAACTATAAAGAAGTCGTTCAATTAATATGAATCGTTTTATATTTTTTAGGTAATTAGTTTAGGTACTGTCTCTGGTCCTAAAGGTGTTACCATCTCCTTATACTCAGACAACGATAAACATGTTCCTATTAAATCGACAGTAACAGCGGAAGGTGGCATATTTTATTTTACTCCTATTCAACCTGGAAAGTACATGCTCATTGCATCTCATCCCACGTAAGTGTATAAAGAATGATAAATTTATTTTAAGATAAAAGATATTTACAAACTGAGAAAATAATTAATTGTTTTTATTAGCTGGATAATAAACAAAAATAAAGTTGAAGTGATTGTACAAGAAGGAAATACAGAAGTCGCGGACGGTAGCCTAGTGGTATCTGGATACGATGTGAGTGGCAAAGTTAGCAGTGAAAATGACCCAGTGGCTGGTGTATCCTTCATCCTTTTTGGCGTAAGATTTGTCTTCTTTTTATTATCATTTTTAATATTTAATGGTTTATATTTTCAAATTTAAATTCTAGGATGTGTTTTATTAATAAAAATTAATGAAAGATTAACTTTTTCTCTTACAATAGAGTGGTTTCGTGGAGAAGTGTGAGACTACCCCGATAGCTAAGGATTTCGAAACGAAGAAACCGCTTTGTTATGTGACTTCAAATAATAGTGGTAGATTTATATTTCCCAGTGTATCACCTGGCGATTACAAACTTGTACCGCACTATGCCGGCGCTCAAACGAAATTCGACGTTCAACCGTCGGAATTGTCTTTTAAAGTTAGCCACAACAGCGTAATCCTCGCTCAAGATTTTAAGGTAACCGGTTTCACGGTCGGCGGTCTTGTTTATAGCTCGACGAATGGCGATCCTTTGCCTGGAGCAAAGATATTCTTGTCGCAAAAAGAAATTGCAATCACGGATAAAAATGGAAAATATGTATTGGATAATATGAAAGCCGGCCAGTATACACTCAGAGCGGAGTCTGGTACATAAAATTTTTCTTACCAAAACTTTTAAACAAAATGACTCATTGAAATTATATCGAAAAGTTATTCGTTCCAGCAAATGTACAATTTAGCGAGAAGACGGTTAAAATCTCGCCGACTTCGCCTGAGCTTCCGGTGCTAATACCCTCAGCGTATAAAGTTTCGGGAAAAGTAACACTCTCCGCGAAGGACACTTTGCATTTTCGTAAACTATCAGTTCAGAATACAGCCGCTACATTCTATAAAGAGCTCAACACCAATGAAAAAACAGGAGAATACTCTGTGTATCTTGCACCGGATAAATATCAGCTGAGCGTAATTGTGAGCACGGAAGAAAAAACTAAAGGCTTGCAGTGAGTAAAAATAAAACAAGATATAACAATGGATTATAAAATTATAACGAATTATATGTAAATGCTTCATTATCTTTTTTCAGATTCTATCCACTGCAACAAACGATTGATGTGACATCTCAACCAATTACCAATGTAAACTTTTTGCAATTGAAGGCCACATTAACAGGGACAGTAAATTGTCTGCCACAGACAGATTGCAGTCAAGCTTCTGTCACATTAAAAATACTCGATGGCGTTACAATAAAGACAGTACAAGCCAAAGGTGAGATAATAAACATTCTTTTTAATTATTATCGATTTTTTTCAGCAATGTAATAATTTATGCTGCAATAACAAATATAGTTTTGTAAAATAAAAATAATCTGTTCAATTGAATAAATTGAACTTACTTTGCGATAAGTTTGGCAGTTAGCTTGGTTTTAACTAATACTTATTGTATTATTACATACCTATTATTTGTTATTGCAGTATTGTCTTTTTATTTCGATATGATACTACCCTTCCTGTTTTTAAAGTCGTTTTTCAATACGCAGATGGTCAATATCAGTTCACTGACGTGTTACCCGGCCACTATGAAGTCTTGATTGACAACGATGTGTTTTGCTGGGAAAATCCCAGTTACAGAATCTCGATAACGTCGGAACGCGCGGAAGTGCCGCCTTTTAAGCAAACCGGCTTCTCCATCACTTTCATATCTTCTCACGATACCGCCGTAGAATATAACGAACCAAATAACACGAAAGTGATCACTTTACCCCTGACCAAAGGCAGTACGAGACATTGTGTGCCTAAATCTGGTGCATACACTTTTGTACCAAAAGGTTGCCATGTATACGACAAGTCTTCTTACATTTGGGACACGAGCAATCTTTCCCCCATCTTGCTACATTCCACCGAGCATACTCACAGAGGCAATATTATATGCACGAGCGCGCAGAGTAATCTCAAAGTAAAAATCGAAGACGCAGGCGACAGCGTCACGTAAGTAGCTCAGCATTTATCTTGATGAATCGTCTTACTTTAGATATCTTTTTCTACTTCATTATATTTGAATAACATTAGCATTGCGTTCATTTGATTTTGGACATAGTGCATATATCTTTATTTGCATTAATTCATTTTTTGATAGGATTGGTCCACTGAAACTTGTTAAAAAAGACAATGTATACAAATATGAATTTGAATTTAAAGCAAAAACGGATAACACGTACACTATCACCCCATTATCTGACATTTTGCTATTCAACCCACCATCCTTAAAAGTTTTTGGCGTGAATGATTGTCATAATGACATTGCAAGTTTTATTGGTGATTTAGGAAAGGTAAAAAAAACTAATGAGATAAATATATACATATATATATATTTCACAGTAAAAAAATTGAAGTAAAAATATTATTCAGATTATAGCCGGAAAAATATCTCCATCATTGGAAGATGTAACAATTCAAATATTTGGAAAAGATAAGAAGTCTCCGATTCACACATTAGTTACACAGAAGGATGGTACTTACAGCATTGGCCCTTTGGATGGAAAAATTGAATATAGGTATGCCAAGAGAATAATTTTATTTTTCTATTATCATCAATAAATTATATAATAATTGCCTGCTATGTATTAGTGTTACAGCTGAGAAGGAGGGTTTTGTGATTACTGGGCCTGATGCTAAAGGAGTGTTTCTAGCACACAAGTTGGCTGAAATTATCGTGCAAGTTTCTGATCATGCTGACAGCTCTTCGTTGCAGGTATTTTCAAAGATTGTCAAAGTAACAAAAAAAAAATATATGTATATATATGTAACTAACGCCATACTTATACAGGGTGTGCTGCTTTCTTTGTCTGGCGGTCAAAGTTATCGCAAGAACAGTATAACTGGCGAGGACGGAAAGTTCATATTTCATTCGCTATCTCCGGGCGAGTATTATCTTCGACCTATGATGAAGGAGTATCGCTTCGATCCGCCATCGAAGATGATCAACGTTGTAGAGGGAGCGACTGTTAAAGTAAATCTTTTCGGTAATCGAGTCGCGTATAGCGCTTACGGCTCCGTAACGTCCTTGAACGGAGAGCCGGAAGTCGGTCTGTTAGTCGAGGTTCAGGGTCAAGGGAATTGTTCCAATCTCCAAGAGGAGGCCACGACCGAGAAGAATGGCAACTTCAGAATCCGTGGTCTCCAGCCCACGGTAAATAATTCATTCATTTACATTTTTATAATGACTGTTTTTAATTATTTGACGAGCATTGCATAACAATTTACGTAATAATTTTATAGTGCACCTATGCCTTCCGTTTGAAGCCGAACGTAGAAAGTAACGCTCATATACAGCGCACGAGTCCCAGTTCTCAACTGATGCAGCCGATGGAGGAGGACATTCACGGCCTACGATTGATCGCCTTTCATCCGATCTCGCGTACGGACGTCTCGGTGCATGTCACGTCCGCCCAGCCGGAACACTATCGCACGATTAAGGTAAAACTGTGTCGGGAGGACGCTCCGGACTCGCCAGTGCACATTTCGAAACTGGACGTGCAACAATCTGCCAGTAAGAACACCGGTAATTACAATGCCGGTTTCCTGGTGCATTTCCCGCCGTTGCATGCTGATGGCAGAAAATACTTTGTGCAATTGGAATCATCGTTATCGCAAGCCGTGCACAAATATCGAACCATTCCGGTTTACTTTGAGGCAAACTCATCGTTTAAGTACATTAAGCTGACATTTAATGCGGAGCGGAAGGTCGATCAAAGCGACATGAATCAAACATCGGTAGTTGCACTGCCGTTCATTATGTTGGTTGGATTGGCATTTGTCAATCGCGAGAAATTGTGGACTTGGTTGAACGCGCTGCTCGAAAGACGCTCCAAGCCTGTGCCAAGCTCGAGAGCACCCGTTCAAGCTATTCCCCTTGATCCTAGAGCGGACGATATTATAGTCGAGCAAATAATGAATATTAACAAGAGGAAGGCGAAGCCGCGAAAGATATAAATCTTGTTGGCATCATCAGCTCCATCACTTGTCGCATATTCAGTGTCATTTCTGATGATCTCAAAAGAAAATTATTGAAGAGGTAAAGATCCTATATCTCTCATTCGTGTTTTATATACCTGACTATCAGAAGTTTGTTTGTTAGTAATATTTGTAACGACGATTGTGTATGTGTGCGCATCTTAGAAAAAAGATTATTTCGATATTTGGTATATTTGAAACTATTAGTATTTATATATATAGACAGATTAAAATGGCGACGTTACTTGATCAAAGAAAAAATAATATTTGAATGTAAAATATTAAAATGCAAGCATTATCCACGAAGATAATCACGATCCCGCTACGTCGTCAGAGATACGTAAAAATCGTTAACATCAGTAAGTAATATAAAATATATGTATATACAAAGATTGCTATTGTATAATACAATCTATAAATTGTTATTAAACGTTCTTACTTTAATTCTTATAATATGGAATAAATAATTTTTATTCAACTCTTACTCTTTTAAACAAGCATTTTACTTTATCTTGCAAATAAATGTGTGTGTAAGAATGCGAAGAATATAAAACAAAAATTTTTCAGTACTTTATTTTGTTAAACTTATGGATAATACTCTGGGTTCTTATTCCTTTACATTATCAATATTTAGATGACAAAGTATGCCTGAAAAGAAATGCAGTGAGATATAATACATAGCATTAAAATATTAGAAATTAGTGTATACCATATTTTCTTACATACCACTGGATTTGCCTTGTACATGCATTTGTTGAAGTCGAGAGCTATGATACACTTGTCTTTACCACCTAAAAATCACAAAGGTGATTGTGTAAGAATAAGACATTAATTTTAATCACTCAAGTAATGAAGGTGTATTATTATTTAATGCAATTGTTTATTTAGATGATTATTATTTAATGCAGCTTCAATGTATATATTGCAGAAGTATCCTACATATTATATTATACAATAATAATTATATATAATAATTTTTCTAGTTCTACAATAATGCAATGTGACTTGCACATTAATATCAACGTTTTTGTCTTGATAAAAGCTAATACTTACTTATATCGCGACATTCGTCGAGCATCTCTTGTCCAATGTGCCTGTATGCCGCCGGCATCATTTTTCCCAAAAGTTTATAATTGATCTTGCCATCCTTTTTCATCTAAATCACAAAAATCAAAGTTAAGCGATTCGGTCCGTATTATTATTTTTATATTTTTTAAGAAACTTGTCTTACCACTCCTCCCTTTTCCATAACGCACTTGAAGTAACATGCCAATTTATTGTTTTCTTCTGGGAAGGTACCTAATTCTGCCTCTTCTAATACATCTGCGATTAAAATTGTTAATATTATCAGATGATCTAACGTAAATTAGATACACAGATAAGATAGATAATATATTAAATAATCTAATATATTAAATTAATATATTAGATAATATATTAGATATAATAGATTAGATAGGAAGAGAGGGAAGATGGAGCAAATCATTCACAATAAATATTAAATAATTTTTTCATCATTTCTTTTATTAACGAGAATAAAATCATTTGTTAATTAAATATGATTTTTTTAGAACTCACCTTCTGTTATGCCAATTTCACCGGTACACTTCTTACGCAGATTTCCAGCCAATTTTCTCAACTCATCGTGAACAGTAGTCCAATCTATATTCTATAAAAATATTATTTTCAGCGACCGCGAAGATTTCTGATAAATTTAAAAATTAGATTTATACTCACGTCGTCATTACAATGAACTACGACGAGTTGCGTGACGATTAAAGAGGCACAGATAAGTATTAAATTTTCATTCATCATTTTTTTTATTTCACGCACACACAATTGAATTGTATTTAGCCAAAAATGTTCTCTCACTCGCCTAAAATTACTAAGTGCGCAGCTTCGTAAGATCATCGAGAATTTATACGAATCCTCCGGGCATTAGGTGGGAGATAATAATCAGCTGGCAAAGACATACCTCCCTAAAAATCAACTACCGGCGGATTGTACGAACAACAAAGAAATTAATTAAACATCGGAAATTCAAAGAGAATAAATGTTATACATAATAAAATTTTATTTACAGTTTTAATTATGAAATTTGTTTTCTTCGAAAAAATATTTCAAAAAACTTATACTAAATATTTCAATCTTAAGATTACATATTTATTATTTCTTCTTTTACAGAGAATTAGGAGCTTCTATTAAAATGATTGGTATCTCTCATTATTCTTGATAGATTCTTGGTGAAGAAAATTTGAAAGGATCCAAATTTAAAAGAGGAAAAAGCTCGCGATTGTTTGAAATTCCAAGAAGAATTTGTGATATACTTTGTATACATATAATGCGCGCCAGCCGCAAGCGAGATGCGTGACGGTAAACATACGTATAATTGTAACTTAGTCAAAGTATATCCAATGCTTCCTAAGTAATTAACAATAATCTCTTCGTGTTCCGCGGAGAGTAAGTAATTTCAGTATTTCTCATAATAATATACACCTGATATCCAGATCAGTGTATACTGCAATATTGTATACCGCCTGAAATCAAACGTTTCCTTTTAATTACAGTCGCACAGAGAGCAATCCCGTGCGTTGTGTAACTTCGCGTTATGTGAGATTGTACACAATATCTATCTTACACAATTTTAATATCGCATAAGATTTTTGCGACTAATCAGTCAAAAGCCATTAATAAATTATTTTAAAAAATTTGTTTTTTCTGATAAATAATAATAATATAATAATAATGATAATTCCTCTCTTTTTCTCTTTTATGCTGCTAGTATCATCGGAAAGTTCACATCCTGTCCGCTCAGTGTCGGAGCTTTTCTACTGGCTGAACATGCACAAGCCGCAACGCTATTTCTACACCGATCGTCACAAAGGACTCGTTTGTGAATGAATGTTTCAAGTGTGTTATAGTTGTAGATCTCTCCTTTCATTGCATTCGATCATCAAATATGACCTCGACAATTGGAGCGTTCTACTATCGCAATATCAAACTCCGTTTTATCAACGAGAGCGCCATCAATTTATATCAATCACATCTGCCAAACATTCTATTGGATACTTTATGTAAATTACATATATTTTATATAAGTCTCTTTTTTAAATATTTTTTTAATATCGTAATTTTTGAAAAAAATTTGAATTTTTTTAAATTACTTCTCTTGAAAAGTCGATTCATGCTTTGCGGCGGGCAACAAAAGGATGTAAAAAACAGAACCATATAGGATACATCGATTAGATCGAATCCTTTATTTCATCGACACATCATGTATGATTTACTTAATACGGCGCGTACAGCAGTTACATGGGAAAGTAGTTTAAACCTAAAAATCTCAACACATTCGGCGAAATTGTATCTTGAGCATTTTGTTTTTGGTCTTCTTGTTTGCCGTTGTCCTCCCACGATCCATTAAAACAGATAGTAAGTCTGAAACACAGATCACGCGTGAGATAACGAATACCAATAGTATATGATTTAGTCAATTTGGTATGATTTAAAGTCACTTACTCTCGGAGACAATCCCGCGTAACACTTGTTGAACGTGTACGCGTACTCGCAATTATCACCCTTCGCTGCGAACAGAGAAATAATTGGCAATTAATCGTTTCATGAGACGCGATACGAAGGATCGTGTGTAATCGAAATTAAACAACTCAAATAAAATTTTGTAATTATTTTAAGAGAAGTTCACACATTTAAAATAACTGCGATTGACATCTTCAAAACTGAAGAAGCTTGCACTAACATCGAGAGTTTTTTTAGATCATTTTTAATCTAATTATGATTGAAATGTATTATTAAAAACATCTACCTCTTGATCTGTCAAGTTCACCCTCGTTAGCTCTGAGAATGCCCTCAGTTTTGAAATATATTGCTAATGAACTAAAATTTAATTAAAAAAAAAAGATTTAACGCGGTCCCAAGTTTCGAGCACACGCAATCGATCGAGGAAACAAACGAAAAAGGAAACACAGTAGATACCCAAATAGTTACCGAGCCCCTTGCACTCGCTGATCGCCTTTTCGACCTCAGCTCTGTAGGCAGGTATTCTTTGGAAGAATGTCAGCATACCGTTCAGACTTAGCTCTCTCTTGTCGTCGACCAGACCGAATTGCTCCCAGAGACAATACATGTAGCACTGTGCGCGGAAATCAGAAAGACCGGATTTATTACCCTTTGGCGTCTTACAAGTCTTAGATATTTTTACATATTTTCGTCGGCTATACACGAGATTTGTTTGCAGTCAAATATAATTGGCAATTTATGCGTACTCACCTTCAATTGACGTGTTTCCGGCCATTGACCGTTTCTTACCGCTTCTATGTCGGCTGAAAGAAGGATTAAATATGCATTCGTTGATATATTTCGTATACACATATTTTGTCATAAATTTTGTAAAACTATTGTGGATACGTGAAATGATAAATTGGTTTAAGCATCCATTAATTTTTTTGAATTTTTTATATTAATTTAATTTTAGATAAAAAAATATACGTATATACAATTTTATGCGCCGCCGCGCGATTAAATAAAAGATTCGATCGATAGTTTCAAGTTGGGGGAGGTCAACAAACTCTCTCGCGTTGAATAAAATACCTGTAGCAACTCCCGTTTGCGTTTGACAGGCGTTTACGACACTGGCCGCAGTCGCGATCATCTGATCGGAAACAAAGCTGGGTCTCGTCTGTAAAATAGACAAAATTAGTGCTATTAAAATTAAAATTGATAAGTTGTAGTCGCGATAAGCGCTTTTTCAAGCAAGTTACACTGTCTCTATATAAACCGACATTTTAAATTTATATCAAAATATAGCGAGAAAAAAACATCATTGTAAATGTAATTACATCCTTTTGTTGTTATTTAAATTTTATCTATATTTATCTATATTTATTTATTTTTCACCTTAAGTATTTAATTATTTTTATAATTATTTCAATATCGTTTTTTTTTAAACGTTTTTATTAGAATTATTTTCTGTGATTTTTACACAAAAAGATAAAATATAAAAAAAAGTAATTTTTTTGGATTTGAAACACTCATACTAGACGAAGAATTCAAATTCTCTTTGCCTTTAACAAAAACAAAAACGATTATTTTAACAGTGCTAAAGAAAATATCGTGTTATTGACCGCGCGGTTTATCCCCGGCCATCCGCAATGGATAGTCATAAAAAAACAAACTCTTTCTTCATCCCTGTCCATCCCTATCGAGTTAGAGATACAATTTTGGTTCTAGCTTTTTGATTTTAGAGAACTTTACAAAAACTAAATAGACAATAAATTTTCTACATCAATTATTCCACCGAAATTTTTCTCTTCATATTTATATTTATATTTTTTATATTTTTATATCTTTTATATCTTTTTTATTTTTATATTTTTAGATCATGTCTCGATCAAATCACCACCACCGCTCTTTTTTGCACGTACCCCGCATGAGACGATCCACGCCTGAAGGAGAAAAGCCACGACGACCGCGAGGAGCCTCATTCTTGTGATATCCCTCGAACCTCTTGTCCTTATATCACTTCGCGGATCTCTCTCCTTACTGGCTACTGCTGCTGATGTTGCGTGCGTGCTCCCTTTGCCGACGACGTTTCCGGCGCGTGTCGACTGACGAGCGTGCGAAGTGCGCGCCGCGCGCGAGGCGAGGGTGCGACTGAACGTCGGAGACAAGAGGGAAAAAGAGAGAGATAGAGAGAGATAGGCGTGGATGTGGATGGTCGGTCGGGGATCGGGATGAAGTATAGAATCCCAGAGGCCGAGGGAGAGACGGAGATGGAAGCTGTGCGTCCCTCTGGAAGCTGTGATTCGAGAGCAGGTCGCGAGCTACTCTCCTTCTCTCTGATTCTCGTCCGCCGCCCTCGCGCTATACAGATCGATACTGGATCTGTATATTTAATGTATATTTAGTTTCGATATAAAAATATAATTAAATGTCGCTACAATTTTGTACAACGCCTGATACATATTTTGCATGAGAGATAGGAAATGGCGCAAATTTTATGATTCAGCAATTGAGAGCGTTTGATGATCGTTATAGTTTATAGCTTAATCTCATCTTTCGTTGAATTAAACTGCATTTTTAATTCAACTTCTTGAATTAAAAAAAACGCGATTCTTTCTTCTGTTAAATCAACAATGCGTCCGAAATGCTCTCTATGCCCTATGCCCTATATGCATAATATACCGAACGCGATGCAGCGCGATCTTTTCATTGTGCAAAGATAAATTACTGTCTCTTCAGCATAGAAGCTTTCGATTCTAGGCCAGGTCACACATATAGATAGACAGATTTGATTGGCGGATGTTACCAGTTTGCGATCCGACCCTACATAATGTCTCTTCTATACGATGTCGACACAAATATGACTCTTTTCTCCCTCCTTACTCCTCAGTCTTCATCTCCGCGTATACGCAGTTTTATGTATCAAATCATCTTGTAAGAAATTTTTTTATTCATTATGATTTGGAAGATTTTATCTTTAATTTACGAGCGTCACATATATATACATATTAAACAAGGATTATTTATAGTAAAAGCAAGTAAAATTTCGGCGAATAATTGAGAAAAAGAAAGAGATTAAGAATTTTTATTTTTAATTTATAACATTATTATTTTACGTCAATTTTTAACAATGTTATTTTATTTTATTAATATAGAAATAATAAATAATTTAAAAATATCATGTTTTATGATTATAAAAGATGATTTATACATTTTATGAAGATGAAGAAATATTAATATCAAGGAGCTATATATATAATTTTACATTTATTCTACTGAATACCGTTCGATCGACATAATCTGTTTCTACTGCCGTTATTGAGAACTTATCATTACCGTTTCTACTATTTACATTATATATATTAGCTCTGTTCATTTCATATTATTCTATAATTAAAATAAAATTAAAGATGTACAATTAACGATTAATCGTATGAAAATCTAATACTAAAATGCAATTTTATATTATCAAATTTCTTTAAAACTGTTAAGTATAGAATTATAGGAAAAAATAACCAGTATTTCATTTTATTTTGATTGAAAAGAAATTTTTTTTTTTTATATATATATATTCAACAATCAATACCAATCCACATATCTATCTTATTGAGTTACACGTGTATAGGAATATTATTAATGTATAATTTCCCTATCGGTTATGCGTTATGTGATTTATTTAGCCAGTTCAAATGGTTTAATCTTTTTGAGCCGACGTAAATTATTGTCTGTATCTAGTACAGTTTTCACCTCGATATTCTCATGTGTTTGTAGACGTTCGTTATATTTGATTGCATTTTCTTTAATAGCGTCTTTAACTAAGTTGATGTGTAAGTCTCGGTGTAGATCACTATTGTGAATATACTATGGGGCTTTTACTATGCCTCGCAGTACCTTATTCTGGAAAGTTTGGATTATTTCTATATTAGCTCTCTTTGTACATCCCCATATCTGGATACCATACGTCCAGGCAGATTTAAGTATTTCTAAAATGTTATAGATCAAAATCTTATTCTGAACTGATAGCTCCGAATTTCGACCGAGGAGCCAATACAGTTTTCTATATTTAATATTAAGCTCTTCCTTTTTCTTTTTAATGTGCTCCTTCCACTTCAATTTTGCATCTAAGATCATCCCCAGATATTTAGCTGTATTTGCATACGGTATAGTCAATTCGTTAATTAGAATGGATAAATGGTTTGTTTTCCTGAGTGGAAAATTTATGTGGGTGGATTTTGTCTCATTAAGATTGATACGCCAATGTTTAGTCCACTCACTCACTTTATTCATTGCATTTTGTAGCTTTTTTGTAGCATTGTCAATATTTACAACGCGCGACTGCATGAAAAGAAATTGATCTTTATAATGCCTTTTCAAGAGTAGCACGTGTTGCACCTGTGTAGGCGCACATCTGCAAAAAAGATAGACGTGGTCTACAAAAGAGAGAGAGAGATACTCTTATAAATTAAGATAAATCATACTTTTTTTTTTGTATATATAATATATATATATATGGATATATTTCACATATAGTTATATAAATATGGATTTTTTCTCCTTAAGTGTTTATAAATTGTATAGTAATTATTTATGAAAATTCAGAGATGAGTTGTAAGAACAATTAATTTTTAGATAATAATTTTCACTATATTATAAATGAAAAAAGTAAATAAAATTGGAGTTTTTAAAATTTCAATTTTTGAAGTTTTTGTTTGTATTATCTCTCTTGCTTATCTCAAAATTTAAATTTGTGTAAATATCAGCGGAAAGCCAAAGTTTGGCTCTGCAGGGAGAGTTTTTTAGCGGGTGCGAGTCCCGCATACCCCACCGGACCGGCCGGTGGGGATGCATAATGCATTTTTCTCTTCCTTCGTAAAAAAAAAAAAAAACCTTTGATATCTTTGCATATTTCAAAGCTTCAAATTTTCGGGCTTTTTAAAATTTTAGTTTGTGCCACCTCCTTGCTAGTTATGTTTTCCAGATACGCCATCTCTTTACTGATCATGTTCTCCTGATACTTTTGCGGATTTTGAAGCTTCAAATTTTCGCGCTTTTTAAAATTTTAATTTGTGCTACCTTCTTACTGGTTATGTTCTCCTGATACGCCACCTCTTTACTGATCATGTTCTCCTGATACTTTTACGGATTTTGAAGCTTCAAATTTTCGCGCTTTTTTAAATTTTAGTTTGTGCCACCTTTTTGCTGGTTATGTTCTCCTGATACGCCCTTTTTTTTTGTATATATATAACATGATATAACAATGCATTTATAGGTAAAAATAATGTAATAAATCAGTGAGAAATACAGATTAAAAAAACTTTTATCAAATATGTTTTAAGTCTAAGATATCAAATGTGTTTTAAGTCTAGATATTCTATGCCACTTCTTTGCTGATCATGTTCTCCTGATACCTTTGCGCATTTCAAAGCTTCAAATTTTCGCGCTTTTTAAAATTTTAGTTTGTACCACCTTCTTGCTAATTATGTTCTCCTGATACTTGATTCCAAGTAATGCAGTTTCAGAAATTCCAAGAATAAAAAATTGGCAAAAACGTATCAAGAAAATGTATAATTAACAAAAAGAGGTATTTGTGGCACGACAAAGATGTGTGGGAATGGATGGGTATATTCAATCAAAAGATGTTTTGTATTAATATAGTTTATTTGATTTCAAAAATTACAAAATTACATAATTACATAAGTAATTAACATAACAGTACATAACAGTATTACATCATTACATAATACATATATATACAACGTTATACATAACTCTTTC
>NW_021849056.1:507615-529645 GCF_003651465.1 Formica exsecta | reverse complement strand
CTTTCCCATTTTACACACGCACACACACACGCCCGCGCGCGCGCGCGTGGTTATTTTTATTATTTTATTATTATACAATAAAAACACACATAGGCATTTTACATATATCGGGTATCGGACGCAATCGCTTTCGCTGTTACATACAATATATTTTGTACACACACACGCACACACACGCGCGCGCGCATTTTTATTATTATATACAATAATACACACATTTTACATATTATAGTATATATACATATATCGGGTAGTATAGGATGCAATCAGATTTACAATGTGGTTTTCCCAGATCAAATCAGCTGTTTTGCGATGTCGTCAATTCTTGCATCACCAATAAATAATTTCTCTCGCCGCGATAATAATCATACTATATGATAACATATAGTATAATTATAAAATAAAATAATTAAATCATTTAACTCATTAAATAATTCTCTATATTTTATTAAAAGATATTAAACATATCCATAACTGACAAGGTTCGTGAAAGAAGCTGTGTGATATATATATATATATATATATATGTGTATTTTGAAAACGTAGTAAGAATTTTTACTATCTAAAACATTTTATATATACAGTTGCGCTCATAAAAGTATTTTGACAAACAGTTTTTGGAGCGCGCACGATTAAAGATCAATGTAATCAACAAAGTTGGCAGTCGCACACGACTCTCTGATAAGAAACACATGCACAAATTACAAATCAATACGAATTATCAACAATTAATACTTTTTATTTTTCGTTTTCATTATTCGCTTGGCTCGTAAGTATTTTGATAAATATTTTTGAAGGTATTAAACTTAGCCTTTTCGTTATAAAAAAAAAAAATTTAATAATATTCATTTTTGTTATCTAAAATTTGTAACAATTGAATAACTTTTTTGTTCATGTGCATTACTTATTTACGGTACTATTATAAATAAAGATATATGAAAAAATCTCTTAGTCAAAATACTTTATGAGCGCAACTGTATATATATATATATATATAGTATACTACTATTTTAGGTTTAATAGACATTAGGTCTAATAGACATTTTTTCGGTTTGCATTTCTCACTGGAAATACAATATATGTAATATATAATTATATATAATTCGTTATATTTATTTCATTCTAAATACAAAAAGTGTGACAATACGTGAAAGAAGCAGAAACCGATAGCTCTACGACATTTTCACGTGGTGCTTGCTGATTCACGTCTCGTAAAAACGCAGCTGACACGTGGTTCGTGCGAGGGACGCGTTTTGTGGGTCAATATAATTCCGGCGAAGGTGGGCGAGCGCGCCCGAGTGCGGACTCCGAACCCCGAATAACCTCACTTCTCCGGTACAGTCGCCCGCGAAATTATTGACCATCGAAAGCAACAATGCAATCATAAACGCGTCGGCATTACGGCGATCAATGATTAATCGCTTTCAACCGATATAATTAAAAATATTCAGGGGAATATTGCGCCGTACAAATATATTATATTCATGTCAGAATAAATCGCGAGTCAATTGACATGGTATTTCAATGAAGAAACTCTCGCGGCTTGCGATATAACCCTTCCACCGACTGTACTTTTCCCGCTTGGTATAGTCCACGGAATAAATATTGTCTATTCCATTGTCGGATCAAGTATTGACTATAGCAATGTTATTTTGCGATTCGTTTTAGCGGCGATTTAGACAAGATTAGGAAGATTAATAATTAAACGCGCCTGTCGCACATTATGTAATCATTTTGCCAAGAATCTCGCATAAAATGACAATCTGTCTTTCGCGGATCGATCTCCGCGGAATGTACCGCGCCATTCTTGGTACAGTCCGCGGGATTCTAATTGACAACTTATACTCGCGAGATTTCCAGCTCGCGAAATAATTGGAAGGCGAAGATCCTCGGCGAACCAGGTTGACGATATACCATATGTCGACGCCGCTTTCCTCGCATACGTCACGGCGTCGCGACCCCGTCAGCGTCCCGATTGCGACCGAGAGACGCGTTGAGCGGGGACAAAAGAATCTCGACTGACTGTACTGAGGCAGCGCGGACGGTAGTGGCAGTTGTATTGACCGCGGCGAGTGTTTCTTGTTGTCGCGCGGGACGGGAGGCGCGTCTCGACGAGGAAGAGCCGGCGACGTGGCCGCGGTAAGCTTATCGTGAATCCGCAGCCGTTAAAATTTGCAAGGCGACCGGGAATCGGACGACAATGTCGGCGATCAAGAAACGACGGCGTTCGCCGTGGAATTGATCCTGGATGCTACCGTCGTAGTGCGAGAATATCATCAACGTGGATCGAGCTCGTCCAGGATGCTCGCGAGTGACCGCGAGGTCGGCCTCGAGTCTTGAAGGGAACTCAAACTCGACGAAAGCCACGTGGTTCGCGTTCCTTCACGTACGTCACACGTCGCGTGCGATTTAAATCTCTGAGCCTCTTAAGGTCAGCTAAGATGGGCAAGACGAGAGGCGTCCACGAGACGACCCCCGAATTGAGGAATCGGATGGTGGGAATGTACGAGGCTGGTCTGGGTCTGCGAGAGATTGCTGCCGCGATCAATTGCTCGGTATATAAATCTTGTTTTGCATACAATGTCCAGTTTAGCAATTCTTATTAATACTTAAAGTAATTGCTCTGCCTGTTAAATAGACTTTAATTTCTTAAATTTAAACTATAAGAATATTTTAGCTTTTGTTTACTATGTCTTGATTTTGTGTTGCGCAACCCAGTAATATCATAGAATTCACCTTATTATAACATGATTGTGTTGTAGCAACGTACGGTGAAGAGATGGTTAAATAGATTTGACAAGGAAGGTACAGTGGAGACACGGGAACGATGCGGTCGCAAAAGAGCCACTACTACAGAACAGGATGAAGCGATTATTCGTCTAGCTACTCAAACACCCATAACAGCAGCAAAAGCAGTGCTTCCAGCGTTAGGTCTTACCTGTTCCGTAGATACTGTGAGAGAAAGGCTGCATAAAGCTGGAATTCACAATTGGAGTCCTTCTCGCAAATATATGCAAAGGATTCCATTGGGGTTTGTATTTTTAAGTAGAGGATTTTGATTAGCTTAAGACTCTTTCATATTATTTCGCGATAAAAAAATAATAAAAAGAATAATATTTATAGAAGTACACATTAGAGACAGAAAATTTCATTTTGGTTCTTTGATCTTAACTATTATATGTTGTATAGATTATGGTATTTGTATATAACAGTCACAAGTATATGTGTAATATTGCTCATTTTAATCCAAATTTATTAAATAAAATATCAGAATATATTTAAAATTGAAAAGGCAAATTTTATTTATGTTATTTTATTTATATTATTTTATTTATATTTTATTTATATGTTTATTTATATAATTTTATTTATATGTGTATGTGTAAAAATATAGTTTTGCTATTAATGTCTCTCTGTTTCTCGTCTAATTACGCATTTATCTCCATCAACAGTGAAGCGGATGGTGCAGCGATTCAGCAGGCAGTATGGCGACCAACCGGCACCCAATTGGGCAAGAAGAAAACTTCCAAAGACTCAAGCAAATCCGAGAAGAATGGTACCACTAAGAAGAAGAATCCATCGAAGAAGATCAAATTTCTAGAGGTATACGTCGATGATGGTGCACTACCCGAGACTCTGAAGCAAAACCAAAATACCGAGCAGCAGCCGCAGCAGCAACAAGAGCAGGAATTCGTATTTCCTCAGCAAAATCTTCCACCACCGCCTCCCGCACCTCAAGCCACCGAAATGCAACCTTCTGCGCAACCTTTATCAACGAGCCAGACGGAGTTTGGCAACGCGTTGGGCCTGGCGCAACAATCGCAATCCATCTATCAACATCCGGGATTGAATATGGTACAAAATTGGCCATTAGATTTAGTACAAGGCAGTCACCATTATCCACAGGTTTGTTTCTTATTGTTAGCTTGTTTTAAAACATGTTATTGTAATATATATTATATATAGAAAAGTGAATTGTGTATCAAAAACTATTCATATGTATTGCTCATAGGGACAACCGATATCCCATGAGCACACTTTGCCGCAGCAGCAACAACTGCAAGAGCTGCACACGCAGCAGGAACAGCAACAGCATCATGCCCAACAAACCCAGCAGCATGTGCAAGAGCAGTCGCGATTGCAGGATCAATCGCATCAGCAGAATATTCAGAATACTCATCATCATAATCTCGATCAGCAGCAATTGCCGGTGGAGCATCAGATTCAACAGCAAAGCTTGCACTCTAGCATATCTAGCCCGGAGCAGACGAATGCGAACATAGTATCTGATAGTTCTTGTAGTTCCAACGAGAATAGTCAATCGTCTTGCGAGCCTCAGCAGAACAAGGAATCGTCGAGGAAAAGTAATAGAAAGTCTGAATCGGAACGACAAAAAAAGAAGAAGAAGGGTGGCAAAGCGAAAGGGACATTGGAGACTAGTGTGGAGATCAGAAATCGCATGATTGGAATGTCTGAAGCTGGACTGTCGACTCTGTCCATTGCTCTGGCGATCGATAGATCGGTATGTAAAATATTTGATCTTTGAGTTTATTCTATATTAAATTATATTGTAGATCTCTGACATCTATCATATATCATGCGAATAGATATGAAAGTTGTATTACGAACTCGAGAAAAATTAATGCAGGAGATTTACATGGACGTGATTTTGAATTAATCAGGAACGTACTGTTAAAAGATGGTTAGAACGTTGGCATAAGGAAGGCAATGTGCAAACCAAGGAACGAAAGGGCCGACGTCGGATCACTACCAAGGAACAAGACGAGGCCATCGTCGCGATGGCGACTCAGCATCCTCTTACCGCCGCTAAATACGTAGCGCCTGCGCTAGGTCTAAAATGCAGTGTGGATACAATTAGAGAGAGGCTTCATAAAGCTGGGATACACAGCTGGAAATTAGGCAAAAAGCAAGGGTTAGAGTGTGAATTATGATATTTTTATATTTTTCCTTTATAAACGCGAAGAAATTCCCCAGAAATTTCTTCAGAATTTTTATCTGAAAAAAGATAAACTACAGAATATAGACTGATTCACCCTAGGAAATTCATTATTGAAATTAAAATCCTTCCATAATTCTCGAACATCTTTTCTAGTACAAAAAATAAAATGTATAATTAAATGTGATGTCTTTTTTTAGAGAAGGAAATGCTGTCCACACTGTTCACTTGTGGCAGCCGAGTGGTAATCGCCCTAACAAACCGAAAATGCCCGGAGAAAAGAAAAAGAAGAGTGCTGGTAATAAAAGACGTGATCAGATAACGAACAGCAGTCAGAAACGCATCGCGCGGAAAAAGAAGAACGACGAACCGTCGACATCAAAACCGGCTCCGCCTCCAGCGAACATAATACCGGAACAGACTGTGTTACCGTTCCACAATCCTGGAAACAGTAAGCGTCGTCAAAATATCGCAACAATATCTTATAATACAACACACATATTTATTCGAAAAGAAACTAATTATCTTTAAAATCACTCTTCTTCAGTGACGAATTACGCTTCAGCCCCTAACGTAATGACAACGGTGCATAATATAAGCGCACTGCCGCAACTACCTCCGCCACCACCACCACCACCACCACCGGTGCCGCAACCGATGCAGCAGCAGCCGATGGGTCCAATAATGCCACAGAGACCGGACTGCAGGCTAGCACCGACCATAATTCCGCCCGTGTCGAGCAATTCCGGTGTCACCTATCCGTCGTGCATGGTCGGCGGTAACGGTCACATGGAACAAACGGATCCTCTAAATTACGAGCCGTACATTTGGAGTTTTTAAATATCAGTAATGACAATCTAAATCACGTGCAGCATAATTGAATGAAAAGGAAGTGTGCATTTGAGCGAATTCTCGCATTTATCGATCTAGAGTTCTACAATATTTTGTTTTTATAAAAAAAAACTCCAAAAACATTTGAGAATAAGTGATACACAGATCCTGTCAATTTTACATTAGGAATTCTTTTGCACAGTTTAACTTGTGCATAAATTGCAATATTAGAAAATACAATCTCTGTACATGTGCAAGAAGAAAGTTTGGTGAGTTTATTGTTATATCTGTGAGAAAAAGTTATATTAACTTAAGAATTTTTATGATACTATGCAGTGCATTTAGATCAATTTAAGTGAATCAGCATAAAGACGCGATAGCATGTACATATAGAATACATATAGAATCGTGTAGAGTAGCAAAAATGTACATCACGACGTTTATTTTGCTATGATATATCGTCTCTTTAAATAATATAGAGTCGTAATCAGAAATCGTATTAAATATGTTAAAAATCGATATTTATACGATACGATTAGACTTCATTAAATCAAGAACATTTTATGTTATTTTTAATGGTTGAAAAAGAGAGAGAGAACAAAATCTGAATATCAAATGAAATCAGTAGAAAGTATAGATATCTGCTGATTTAACAGATAAACTACTTATCAATAATTACATAAAGAATAGAAAGCCCAAGAAAAAACTTTTTAGCAAATCCTCAGCAATAGATCTATTTTCGATATATGTGCTATCTTTTTTTTTGTGAGAGTATTCATAGATGATTTCAGATAAAATGTATATTCTATGATATATATTTTTAATTATAACATATATGAATCTGCTTTGAAATTATAGTACAAATTGGCATGTTCCAGTGAGAAAAATGCGTAGTAAATCAACTTTAAACAGGCTGCCAAAATACTTACATTTAATCTGTAAACTGCCTTTTCTATCATACTCATATTTGTATACTATATGTATATCATTTTTTTAATGATAAACATAGTATTGCCATTATATAAATATATGTTATTATAAGACTGTTACTCTTTTCTACACACATAAGCTTGCCAGCTTTTCTAACAAGTAGCGTCTGATTAAGAATCAGTATCTGTATTGCAAGAAAGTTTTGTTACAATACTTACGTTTTTTTCTTCTTTTTTACAAAGCAGTATTCATATAGTTCGTCCATATACAATTACTGGTGGTACAAATGCAAAGTAGTGCACTAGAGAGAATTACACACGAGAAGTACGAGATATTGTAGAAAGATTTTGTCTGATATTTCAAATGTCCATTTTTTCATTTCGCATAATAATACTCAAAAGAGTATTATGTACACTCACATTTTATAAATAAATGTATCGCGTTTTCACAATATGTGATACACACACACACAACATTCCTTTAATTTTTTAATACATAGTGATGTATTACAAAATTAATAGAAATATTTACAACAACGTTCTCATTGAGATCTCATTCGTTTTATATCTGTTTTATAAAAGAAAAATAAAAATGATTATTATTCACTCTCCATACTATATATGTTGGCTGGTCTTCTTTATAAATAATAAAGTATCTTTGTACAGAAGAGGGATATTAAATCAATCGCATATACATTAGTCACGAACATATACCTTTACTCCGAAATATAGCTACAGTTTCATCTTTCATCATGTAAGTTCCCAAATTTGTGTAACATTATTTATGACCGCCTCGGGATTATTTTTGTGGAACATAAAGTATCCTTGAATCTGCGCCGGACTAACGTTTCTTTTAAAGGATATAATGTTCTCTGCAAATTTCTTTGCAAGTACACTAGGATCTTTACCTGGTTCCTTGTAGAATCGTAAAAACATTTGTTCGATTTGATTTGTGCTACACCAACCTGAAAAAAAGAATGTATGTGTGATAGTATATTGAGATTATTATATAAGTTTCTTTTAGCTTTTTATTTAAGCGTTTTTATTTTTCTATTTTTTTATATACATACCAATGTATTCTTTGACATCGACTCTGCCTGGTCTAACAAGCGCAGGATCTAATCTGTCTAAATAATTGGTTGTCATAAATAATATCCTAGCCTCTGTAGAGGCTACACCATCTAAGCAGTTCAATAAACCGCTAAATGTTACTCTATTGAGACCATCATATGCTGCTTTAACTAAAATATTGGAAACAAATATAAAACAAAGTAACATGATAAATAATAGATCTTTGTATTATATTTTCTGTTTCCAGGAGTATATATACCTTCTTTAGATTCTTCTCTACTACTAAAAGCGGCGTCGATATCCTCGAGCAGGATAATAGTCTGCTGTGGAGCCACCGCTAATAAATGATTCAATCTGTCATCTGTTAGGCCTCTCTCGGATAAGTTTAAAACGCAAATACCGCGCTCCAATTCCCCAGCCAACGCGGTAATGTATGAAGACTTTCCGCATCCCGGAGGTCCATGTAACAAATAGCCTCGGCGATACGGAATCCCTAGAAAAATTGACTTTTATCAGAAAAAGTAATGCAGGAAGAAACCACATCAATTTTTAATATCATTGATATATCAGGTGTTTGCAATTAAAACGGCAAACAGATTTAAGTTTGCATACCTCTTTCACTGTACCATGACGGATTATCGATGAATTCCTGACAATCGCTTACTATTTTTTCGGAAATGCCGGTATCCAAAACGACAGATTCTAATGGTCTCTTCTTCCTGGCATGTCCAAACTGTCGCCACTCGCTTCCCATGGCAGTGTACATTATAGTCTTTCCCTCATGCTCTTTCAAAGCCATCTGTCTGGCTATACGAATTAAGAATTGCCTCTGATTTCTTGATTTGTTATATAACATATCTGTAAATATATTTTGCAAGAACCTCAACCTTCTTCAAGAATACTAAAATATATGCTTTTGTCTCTGCCGAATGCTGTCAATTGTACAGTTTCCCATGGTATACCCATGTGTAGATCTAAAGTCTGTTGCTCCCTTGTTCTTTCAACCTTTATCCAGTTCCCCTTATATCTGCAGAAATGAAGAAACATGTTTAATGAGAAAATAGAACAATTTTGATGCACAGGATAAAATCATGATTATTGTCAAAGACAAGTTTAAAGGTATCTGGCAATGTTTTTTTACCTGAAGAAATGAGTACCTATACTTGGAATAAAGTCATATTTGGTTTTCACGTGACCAGTTTCTTTCTGTTCAAAGCTAGTCTCTACAGAAAGATGTTGTGTCTTTTGTGCACCTTTATGCGTAATCCATTGTAGAAGCCACTGATAACTTTTATCGCGACATGGCACTTCCAGAGTGATCATATAATGCCGTCTATAAATAAAGGATAATAATAATATGATTTACAAAATATAAACAATGTTTGATAGAATACCTAAATAGTACAGCTCCAAACTGTGCTCCTTTTCTCAATAAAGCAGCTCCAGCCCCAATCCCAAAAAGACCAAAACCAGCACCAAAGTAAGGATTATCGGCTAAAGTTTGTATATATTCGACAAATGTCATAATGCAAATTAATATTGTACAATTTTCTTATATAAATAGCGATATAAAATTATATACTATATTAAAGATTAATTAGCAATTTCTCTTTGCGTGTGTTGGAAATTAATTCATTCCAAGTCTTCCAATTACAGTGATCATTTTAATTATATAAACAGAAGTAAAATGCAAGAGCAATTAATTGTGTCATTTTTTCTTTTTTTAAAGTGCTCTAACACATTTACTATTGGACTTTTTAAGAAAATGATATAACACATTTACTATTAGACTTTTTCTTATGACTTTATTGCTTTAAATTATTTTATTAGCCTTTGCTATACATAAAATTGTACAATCATAAAGATTATGCACACTATCCAGAGCATCAAGTGTGCGTTCGAAAATCCTACCTGTAGGATAAAGTAGCGTTTAATCGACCAATCAGGATAAAGAAGGAGCAACTATTTCTTTGTTCTGATTGGTCAATTAAATACTACTCTACTTCACGGATAGAATTTCCGAACGCACCTCAACTCGTGTATTCATCACGTGATCAGTGTTTAGCCCCAGACCGGTTTTTTCAAAAATATTTATTATATATTATTATAAACAAAAATATTTATTATGTTATTATATATATTATATATTATTATAAACTGAAAGGGAAGGCATTTTTAACGCCTTTTATATAATATATTGCATTTTATAATATAACGTAGCCGTAATTATAAATAGTCATTTAGCAATATTTAATAGCATTTTTTGATCTACTTTCTTCACAAGACTTTATATGATTAAAATAAGATTAGATTAAAATAAATAATATTGCAGTATATACACATACATACACGCGTATATTCTTATAAATAATTATAATAATAAGGATATGATAAAAATTTAATCATGTTACAAACGATTATATTTCACTTTATGTTACAAAAAGAATCTCCACTACGTATAATATACTATTGTTTAATAAACGTCAACTCCAGGTACCACGAGTGTGGCTTGAATACGCATCTCTACCTTTGTCTCTTTCTCCCTCTTTTTTTTCGATTCTTTTTTTAAATTTTTTACCTGTAAATAATGTTACTGAACATCTACTTAACAGCTACATTCGATCTAATTTAAAACTGGCGTCTCCGTTCCGATTACTTGTCAATAAACGCGGGACAAAAATCACGAGATTGCTATAAATGGTTGGTTCCGGATGTTTTTTTTTCTTCTTACGATTTAACGATTAATGTGCTATAATAGCTACGGAGAAAATATAATGCTCGTTGAGACCTTCGTATAATATATATATATATATATATGTATGTATGTATAAATCGTTTTCGCTAATCTCTGCGAAATTTGGTACGTTTTCATATAATGTATATTATTGATGCCGTAACGCTAGAGTGCATTTACAGTATATACAACATACAATGTTCTGGGTCCATGATCAATATAAAACCAATTTGATAAAGATATTTCTTTCAATGGAGAACAGTATGAATACTGAACTAAAAAAACTCACTAATAATTTATTAGCTCTGTCTCTCTCCACGCTGATCGAAATGCAATACCAAATACTGAATTCTAAATATATATGTTAAATAAAAAATAGTTATTATACAAGTCCACACACATACATAAATATTACTACATTAAGATTACTAAAATTGCAACTCTAGAATATCAAATTAATTGAGTTATATGCACATATTCTATATCTCAGAATATAATTAATAATATTTAACTCGTCTATAATTAACATAATACAGTAAAATAATAAATAATTTCTCCGAGTAAAATTTGATTTAAAAAGAGATACTTAATAACTTAGATAACAATTGGAACGTTACGTCATTCTGCAAATTTGTGAACATTATTCGAAACGTATTTCGTAAATTAAAGAAATGATTTCTATAGTTTTTTATACCACAAATAAAATATCTTAACACAATAATATCTATATACAAGAAAGAATGTATATAATACCGCTTAATGACAATTCACAAATTCGCAAAATGCTATCTGATAATGCTGTCCAGCTTGCGCATCGATAATTATTACTAAGAGATACAATCTGTCAATGACGAAGTGTAAAAATATTTCGCGTAAGTGCAACATGGACCCGATTAAAGTGCGATACATCCAACGTCGTCGGGACGTCTCATGCATGTCATTACATCAAGAGATCTCTCTCTTTCTCTCCGAATCTTAGAGAAATAGTTTCAGCGCACATTACGCAGTCGATTAATCTCTTAGTCTACATCGTGTTACAGCTAATCGGACTCGTTATTCGCGAGTTTTACATTTTTTCTCTCTTTTTCTTTTATTACTCCTAGTCTCACGTATCTAAACGCACCACCATCGGGAGATTCGCCGGACGGGACGCAATAAGAACTTTTGTGGAAGCCTTGAGCATAAATCTGTCCGTCAGCCCAATTACCTCCTCGTTTACCAATCTTCGACGGGGCAGATTCTAATATTATTGTTCACAATGTACTCTCCTCTCGATTTTCTCTTTAAATTATTTAATTCGGTTTGTCTCAAACTCGTTCTGTTTCTCGCTTTTTCTAGCTTAGAATCTTAAACACGATCTTGATAAATAATTCGGTACACAGGTTGTGTATTTTTTCGATCTTTTTAAAATAATATATAAGTTTATTACTAAAATAAACTAATAAAAGCTCTTATGAATATATCATACAAAGGAGGGAAAAGGCAATTAAGAGCCAGCGCGGTAAATATTTTATTACAACCAAATTACATTGACATTTTAATTAATTGATGATAGACATAATCATAAAAAACGTACGTTTTGGTCCTTTTTTTAGATCATCTTCAGCGCAATTACAAGTAAATGAAATATATTATATTAAAAATGTGTGTAATAATAATAATATACACAATAAGAGTGAGTCACTTATATCGTCAGAAGGCAAATGTTATATAATGAACCTTCGAGATAAAGAGAGACTGTCCAATAAAATATACTACATTAAAAAAGCAATACAAATATATCGAACTTGAGTGAGTCACACATGTTGTAAAGAAGATAAATGTTACATACAACGAACGTTCGAGACAGAATGTCAAGTCTTTTCATATCGCAAGATATATAAAGTATATACGAATACAGAGGGATGTTTACAAATAAGACGGCGTGATATTCAAGTTTTAATTTATCTATTACATCTGTATAATATAAATATTCTGTGTCTGTCTGCAAATTAAGGCTATTTTTTGCCTTTTAATACCATTTCAGAAGTTAAATGTTTCGACACAGAGTTTAGACACAGAATGTTTATATTAATTATTTTTACTTATATTAATTACTATATTTATTTTGTAATTGCGCTGAAGATGATCCAAAAAAAGGACCGAATGTACGTATGCTTTTTATGATTATGCCTATCATCACTTATATTAATTACAATGTCAATATAATTTGATTATAATAAAACATATGCGAACAAATAACCGCGTTGGCTCTTAATTGCCTTTTCCCTCCTTCGTATAAATTTATTACAAAAAAAGATTTTACAAGACATATTTTAGCCGGACATTGAAATTATTTATATAGGTAATAAATCATCGATCAATATATTCATGATGCTGATACGCAACCTTTTACATAGAGGAACTTTATAAAGGACGCTAAATGTACAGAAGGACCGTGTCGGGTTCCTTCGAAAGGACAGAATTACTTTTGGCAAAAATTGTCAAAGCTATGCGCTACCGCGACTGGACGCTCACATTCATCAATTTTTTAACAATCCTTCGGAGACCGTGCTTTCATTATCGTGATTCTCTCAGAAATCAATTAACAAGCAAAATATCTAACATATATCTAAATTGCAACAAGAAACTGCACAGATCTTCTTATCGATAGAAAACAGATCTGTTTGTAAAAATCAAATTCCTGATATATCACATAACTATTAAATATCAATAATCATGCGCAGTCTCCGAATTTCTTATAATTATATTTCATATTGTAACATTACAGATTTATATGTTTTCTCTGATACTAACGTCTCTAGTCG
Organism: Formica exsecta; assembly: GCF_003651465.1. Taxonomy (NCBI): domain Eukaryota; kingdom Metazoa; phylum Arthropoda; class Insecta; order Hymenoptera; family Formicidae; genus Formica; species Formica exsecta. The sequence goes on along the minus strand of NW_021849056.1, from coordinate 516,316 downwards.
CGTGATGCAGCGCGGACGGTTAAGTTGAGTCAAGGACGAAATTTCTCGTGAAAAATAGTTTGAGGACAGTTTCTCGAGAAAAGGAAGAATCTTTTTTTTTGTCCGGCTTGTTCCCGACAGTGATGCATAATGAGAAGGGAAGGGACGGTGGTCTGAGACTGGCTCGGTTTATGGATATAAATTAGCCTGACCTGTGTCTAGCGCCTAAGAGTGTGTACGAATCTTGCAAAATTCTTCCTTCTTTTACTCTTGGAAAGTTATATATGTATACATATAATATATTTAAGAATAATTATAGAATTATACAATAGTATTATTTAGGATCAATTGCACCAATCTACATTAAAACGTTTAAGTGTTAAAATAAATGTTTATTTTCTTATCTATGTATTATATAATTAATCCTAAAATCTCTAAAAGGAGATAAGGACCATTCAACAAAGTCAGTTGACCTATTACAAATTAATTAAAAATTTGTTAGTGCAGTCAACTAATAATAAAGTAAACTAATAATTATTGCTAATCCACGTATTATCGTTTAAGAAAAATATTTAAGACGGGCGAGAAATTAGAGATTCGACATAGGAAATAAATCGTAAAGAAAATAAAAATCTGCGAAAAATGCTTTATTCTGAATATCAACATCGATAGAATATCGTCGACGTTGAACTGTATAAAATGAAAGATAGGATTTCCATTCGTGACACGCGTCTTAGACACAGGTGACGCGCGATATAAAGACGACACGATATAGATATAATAGCGATAATTAATTAATTAATAAACGGTCGATAAATTCTCTTTAGGTATTCGTCTTATCGCGAAGCCGACAGGCAATAGTTACGACAATAAATGTACAATTGCATCAATAATAAAAGATAGCGATGATAATAATAATCAAGATAATAGTGGCAATAGCCGTGATAACAGATTTGATTGAAGCCAATCTATGATAGCATTCACGTTATAAATATATGTGTAAATTTATTCGCACAGAATGCTCCATTACATTGAATGTATTTCAATTATGTGTGCACATCTTAATAATTATGATAATCAACTATTAAATATATATGTAAAAAATATATATATATATATAAAATAGTTAATATATTTGTAAAATACTAATACGGTCGATACTGCTCAGAAGTTTTATAACAATCGGGCAGCTACATAATCGAGTGTTTTAATTGGAATGACTGCTTTACGCAACGGCGGGCTATGAATTATAAATATATTTATTACTAGAAGAAAACATACATACGGATGTATTTATGGAAAATATCAAAGTAAAAGAGCATTCTGCGAAATGCACTGAGCACACACACTCTTATCACGATAATTACACTTCTACAAAACTGACAAAACAGCGATAATTAATAAAAACTAGTAGTCAGAACTATATATGCGTGTGTCCTCTTTTTTTAAATAAGGAACCTTTTCGTGATCTCGTCGAGCGAGATCAGCGATTATTATGCGTCAACGAACTATTAAAAGTGCCTTACAAAGCGTTTTGCGTTACAATAAAAAAATGTATATAGAAATAAAAGTAACAAATGATAAAACTCGCATCGAATAGCTGCTTCGAATACAATAATGCGGGTGTAATAGTTAACTTCAGTAAAAAACACGATAAAAGTGTAAATTCAACAAGCTGTCAATTAAATGATTTAAAGCCCATTTAGGCCGCGTTTACTACAATAAAATTATTAGAAAGAACGAGGTATCGTACGTTGCACATTCCATAGCTAACAACGAGATTGTAAAAACGTATACCGATCTTTAACGATAAAAGATAAATATTTGTAATATCTTGGAACACTGGAACAATCGAATCCCCGCGTCTCGGAGATAGAAAAAAATAAGCTGCCTAAAATCATGAATTTAACATTAACTTTTTAACGTAATTTTTTTAATATAGAGAAAAAATGACATTTTCATACTTATGTAATATCTATATATAGCTCTTTGATTTTTTTCCAGAACACAAAAGGCAGCATCGGCTGTTCCATTTCCAATATATCAAAATATTTTTATGACTCGATCGAATAAAAAAATGGTTTATTCATGCATAAAAAAAATCAATCGTCAAATAAGAGGGCATAAATAAGTGGATCTATATGCATCCGAGTGTCGTTTTTGTGGCGGAGATGTGACCTGAAGTATCCTACTTGGAAGATAGGTCCTCCTATTGTGTTCTTTTTTATTCGGCTACCGTCTAAAATTTTCAAATCTACTTGCTACTACGACATTCCATTTCGCTACTTTGATTATAAACTCTACCGGTCACGCGCGAGATATTAATATTGTCTCTATGTGGTATGCAATGTAAAATTTGCCGTTCTCCGCGCTAACTACCTACAAACGGTATACGTTTCTTTCGCCGTGCGTCTTCTCCTTTTAACGTACGTGAAAGCATTTTTATCCTTGACGAAACGTTCCGGAGATGATTATTATGCTACATACCAACCATCAACAGAATATCCTCTGATCATCGAGGCAATAATGAATATATTAGAATACGTAATAAATAAGCGTGCTAAAGCAATGATAGAGCACGACAAATCAAAGTTCAAAACGTAGAACGTTTCCTCTGTACAATAAAAACGATCGAGAATGAATCATTCGCGTTAATTTAATGCACTTGACAGTTTAACGCAACTAACGCGTATCGTCACGTAGAACGTAGAATTCGCATTAAACTTGCACACGGCGACTCCGCAAACCGCGGGCGCCCTCAACGAAAGTGTATATCCTATACACTCCTTAAATTCCTCTACTAACAATAGTGGTAACACAAGGCAGAGACTCCCCGAAGAGACTCTATGATATGGAGCAAAATTCGTGGGGTATGAAACTGAACATTTCGAAACCTTTAAAACGTAGCCAATTCCCGTTCACCGAGCAGGATTCTCTCCCGTATTTAGTGAGGACGGCGTCGTCATTTTCTTTTTTTTTTTTTTCCTCAAATACTTATCGTGTATCCCGTCCATCTCTTTGTAAAAATACGTTTCACGGAATTTGCCGCGACGATTATTATGGTGCACACGTACCCATGACTGCGGGATGTCTCTTTAACAAAGAAGAAGTCAATTGTATACTCACTACACACAGTCCTTCAGCCCCAACGACAACGAGTAGAAAAATTCGAAAAGGTTCTCAAAATTCTCGCTTCTCTCAGAATATCTTACTCCACATCTTCATCATTTTCTAGAAGAAATCTCTGCCTAAGTGGGGACGGTTCGTCTGTTGCGACAGTCGCGGTCTGCCGCGTCCGTTTGCGCCGGCAGCGTGTCTCCTGGTGTTGCGCAGCTCCCGATCGACCTCCAGCTCCTCCAGCTTCATGGTGAGGCCGAGCTCATCCTCCGCCACGGCGAGTTGCCGCTGGAGCTCGTCCACTTGCGTCACGTATTCTTCGCAGCGTGCAGCAAACATTGCACGCAGACCTGGAGAGCGTATGGTTAGAGCGGGGTTTAACACGATGTAGAGACAAGCGGACGAGATAGAGGAATGCATATTAGAAAAGCGTGTTCATTTTCGATATTAGGCTTCATATATAATAATCGAAAGTCATTTTTACATTTAATATATTTATAGATATGTAACGTAAAGTCTCTCATGAAATGTCAGAGAAGAAATATGCACCAACAAAAGACCAGATATACACGGTAGTTTGCATTACGTTTTTTAAACGAGCGCTTGACTAGTCACGTTTTGAAGAGAAATGTTACACTTGGCAGTATACATATGTTGATTTTTAGGCAATACAATAGTTATGGCACAAAAAAAGAGCGTTTGAAAAGTCAATTGCAGTACCCCACAGAATTAACAACACTGCATTTATTAAGGCTAATAGCAACCAGTTTTTAATGGACGCATTAGTAGGAAGGTGTTAGGTGCGGAACAAAATAGAAAAAGAAAGTTACATTATTGAATTTCAATTTAACGACTGTAGGTTTCGTAGAATTGTCTTTTAAAAGGGAAAGATTTAGTAAAGATTCATGGCAAAAAAGTGTCATCTAACATAATTCTATCTTAATATAATTTCTTCTTACAAAACATTTTTTTAAATTAAATTTCTACCTGTATAGCAAAGACAGAAAAAGATATAGAAGTTAAATACTCACTCGAAAAGGTTGCAGCGTTTTCCTTCAACATTCTAAGCTCATTCCTTAATTTGAGCATTGTCTCGTTGACGATACTCTTCTCGTTTTCGTATTTGCTCTTTAAGTTCGTTAACGCTACTTCTGCCGTGTTTTTGTTTGATTTAAGCACTGTTCTTAATGTGGCAATCTGCTCTCGTTTAGCGGACAGCAAGGCCTTTAATCTAATGACTTGCTCTTGAAGATCCGTTATTTCTGCTTTGTTCTCATTGACAGAAGCTGAAAACGAAAATTCAATTTCCAGTTAAAAAAAAAAAATAGAAATTGATTTACCGATATAAAGAACTATTTCTACATTTTTTACACAAAATAATGGCAAGATTATGTTTAATAAAGTTTAGAAATATATTTACTCTCGCAAACGTTGCAGATGTTGGACTGCATTCCCTTGACTTTGGATAATTCGATTGTGTGTTCTACGGCGCTTCTAAGATATTTTATTTGGTCCATCGCGGTCTCTATGTGCTTCGCAATTTCCTTTGATTTGCTGAGACTTTCTAGATCCTTAATCTTGATGTCGGTCTTGAATAGAGTTCGACACCAATCCATCTTACCGTTCTCCTCTTCCTTTTCGGGCACAATTTCCGATTTCTCGTGATCCAACACCACTCTCGAGGGAGTCTCGCCGTTAACGGTGCACACGTGATGGTAGAGCTGCGCGAGCTCGTCGGAGAGGTTCTGCAAATCGTTCTGAGCAGAATCAAGAAAACCGCCAGCTTCCGCGGTGAGTTTCGACAAAGTGGATACGTCCGATTCGAGTTGCATGCTTCTTTGTTCCGTATCCAAGAGCTGAAAAGAAGGAAAATAAGGAAATATCAAGCGCGCGTACAAAAGTGCGTTACCAATCGCAATAAATGCGTTAGGTGCATTTTTTACTTGATACTGCGTATTTATCGGAAATTTGTTCGCGAGATGAAATTCGCAAAAATCGGATGGATTTATTTAGGATCACGTTCGTAAGTTCTGCAAGTAATAGCAGAGATATTTTGCAAGAGTATATAATACGTTTGCAGATATCTGATTTCTTTTTCTCTCCGAGTATCGTGCAAAGACAAGCTGGGCGAATTCCACGATCGACATGCTACGTTAGATGCGCACGAAATTTACGTATAGAAGGAAGAAAGTGATCGATTCTGAATTCTCGTTTCTAAGCGCATTCTGTCTCAAAAGCCACGGTGCATAGCGGATCCGTACGTCATTTCTTTCGAGCAATGATACTTTTTATTTAAATGCGCTTGATGCGACGATCCATGCGTGAGACTAAATGAGGGCGAGAGTCCATGGTGCTCGAAGAAATGATGTAATTCTCAAACATGGATCTACATTCAATGGAATGATGGTGAAATCGTCAGTAGCTTCGAAAACGTGTACAGTTAAATATACGAAAAAGTATGAGATGGGAAGCGATATATGTATATATCGAGCTGTTAGGACATTGAGAAGCAAGTATTCATTGTACGGATCATTAGAGGAGCCAACAAGACAAATTGTTATTGAAATATCTGGTAAATATGTCAAAAGGAACACACGTAATCCAACCTTTTCTCGAAGGCTCTTCTCTGACTCGGGTATCTGAAACGCCACAATTTCTATTCAACGTCTAAGTTTTGCACGTATGATTGCGCCAGTGTCGTATTCATATTTATATTCTTACCATTAGAGCAAACTCTTGCATTCTTTCTCTCTCATCTTTCTTTATATCTTATAGCATAGTCTATTAACTTACATTTTTCCTCTTAATCGCAAGTTTTGCGATAATGCTGTTGTATAATGCATTTCTTTGAAAAATATAGCAGTAAGATAAATGCATACCTTGTTTCTCAAATTTGTCAGCTCTGTTCTTAGCTGTTGCGTGGAGTCAGATATGGTTAAACCGTTCTCCAATTCTGCCAGATCTTTCTGCAATTGATTAACCTCGCGAGCGGACATGGTGCTCCATTGATGATATTGCACAATAGCCTGTCCCAAACAGTAAAGTGTCATTATTATAATACTTCCAAGTGAATACTGAATGTAATTTTTATTTATTTATTTTTTTATATCAAAATTAAAAACAATTTACTAGCAAAACCATGTACATGCAAACATACCTGATTGAGTTTATCCAGCGTTGCTTCTTCACTCTGCGTTTCTGGCAACTTCGAATGAAGATGATGCAGCGATTGCACATGCGCTGCCAGCTGCACTATTCGTGCAACGAACGATTGCAATTCCGCCTGGCTTTTCTCGACTGCATACTGCGACTCGCGTAAGTTTTGCGTTAAGTGGGCCTTTTCAGTCTCTGCGAGTTCCAGCTGCTTTTCTAATTTCTTCAATTCGTTCAAATGAATTTCGGAGAATAAGTCGACCTGCTTGTCGGACGCGGACGTGCCTGGTTCCTGCGTCTTTAGATCTGCCTCGATTCTACGCAGTGCAGGCGAATCGTCTTCGCCATCGCTACATATCGTCTGATCCTCCGTGATGCCTCGGATAGAGAGCGCAAGGTTACTGAGATTGTAGATCGACTCGCTGTTGATTCTCTGATCCAACTCCTTCTTCAGAGCATACTTGGCCTCGCGCTCCGCTTGTAGAGACTCCAACGCTTCTTCCATCTGCTTCTCCGCTATCTTCTTCAAGTTTGTCAGTTCTTCCACTTGGCTATTTAATAGGTCAAGGTCCTCCATGAGTCTTCGATTCTCGTGTTTGGCACCCTCGAATTCTACCTGACTGGATCGCAAACTCGACACTTGCTTCTGCAAGGAGATATTCTCGTCCTCCAACTCGGAGTAATCCTGAAGCAGACGGGTCTCGCGAAACCTGCACTCCCGTAATTCCGTCCGCAACGATTTACGTTCCGTCTCCGCTTGCTGGTGATCTTTGCCAATGTCCTCGCGTTCCTGCAGCGCGTGATCGCGTTCCGCTTGTACTCGTTCCAATTCATGACGTAACTAAAAACAATTTATAACATTTCAAAACGACAGTCTCATTTCGTACAAGTCAATAATTGCGATCAACTTGATATAAACCTGTTTTGTTTCACACTCCAATTCAATAATCTGCGACTGCAGAGACGTTTCCCGGGCGGCACTCTCGTTAAGAAGACTCTCTTCTTGTTCGATGCCGCTCTTTGCAGTTATCTTTGTGGTTGTCTGAAACTTTGCGAGGGCCTGAAATAACGACATATATGCTTTATTTATATTAGGAATAAATATACATCTTTACTTATATATAATTATAATATATATTTTCTTAAAACTGGAATTTTAGAACAATTAAGATAGATATTGTTATCTATACATTGATTATCTGATATGGACACACTGATCGAGTTATTTCATCATGTGCATTCTCCTTATATATACACTGCTACAGTTAAATTAATATATTTGTTATCTATTCTATTTCAAGAAAAACGTTTAATCACTATTTCTGAGTATTCATTTCACATGTTGCTGTTTATTAAATCTTTACTCTAAACTCGCTCGCATTTCTTATTTGTGCTATCACGCTTAATTATCGCTTTCGAGAAAATTGTTGCAAGGACAGAATAAATTTTCTCAGTCTCGCTCTATCTCTCTCTCTCTCTCTCTCTCTCTCCCTCTCACGACGCGTGATCGGGCGTGTCGAAAAATCCGGCACTCGTACTAACCTCCTGCGTGATCTCCAGCTCGTGCTTCGTGTTTTCGTAGAGGGCCTCGAGGTCGTTGCATCGCTGCTGCAGGCTCGACTTCTCCTCGAGCAGCGCGAGCCCGTATTTCGCCGACTGTACCTTCTCGGTGGAGGCCAAGGCAAGCTCGCGCGACAGCCGTTGAATCTCGGTTCTCAGTCCCTCGACCTCGTCGACGGTGGTGGCGGCCATCGCTGGTTACGTCGATGATGATAAACGACGACGACGACGACGATGGCAATGTCGCGACGTTGCTGTCACGCTCTTCGTCTCCCTCCCCTAGGTCGTTGCATCGCTGCTGCAGGCTCGACTTCTCCTCGAGCAGCGCGAGCCCGTATTTCGCCGACTGTACCTTCTCGGTGGAGGCCAAGGCAAGCTCGCGCGACAGCCGTTGAATCTCGGTTCTCGACCTCGTGACCTCGTCGACGGTGGTGGCGGCCATCGCTGGTTACGTCGATGATGATAAACGACGACGACGACGACGATGGCAATGTCGCTGTCACGCTCTTCGTCTCCCTCCCCTCCTTTACCTCGTCACCCGCACCACCTCCACCAGCACCTCTCGTCGTTGTTATCGTAACAAATGGACGCCGATCGCCCGACGCATCCTTCGGTAATCGTCGATCAGGCGCGTCGTACCTTTAGCTCCTCCGTCGTCACGTCACGTCACGTCACGTCTCGTGTAATTTTACCTCCTCGCTTCGACGGGACGCGCGCGACAGGCAGGTCCTCCTTTTCCTTTTCACATCCTATCTAGCGACCCGAGAACCACCGTCGGCGAGCCACTCGCCGATTTTGACAGACGCGGCGCGACAGTGACAGTCCGGTTACGGCGAAGCGCGGGTGGACGGGCGAGAGGAGGGGAAGGGGGGGGGGAGAATCACGCGAACAC